>NW_006408622.1:2934190-2935277 GCF_000296735.1 Chrysochloris asiatica
TTAAAATACCAGTGGCATCACTTCTAGAATCACAGCAACATACAAGCCACTGCAATAGGATAAACTGACAGATGCTTAGTGGGGCTCTTAGTTTTGTGTATTGCCATTGGGATGTATGTATGTTATGTATAGTAACTGTCTTGGTTACCTAGTTTTGCTATCACAGAAATTCTACAGTGGATTACTTTACCAAATAGGAATTCATTCTCTCACCATTTTGGATTCAAGAAGTCGAAATTTAAAGTGCCGCCTGTGGGGAAAGGTCCTTTGCCTCCTTCCAGCATCTGTAGGTCCAGCATTCCACAAAGATCTTCTTGTGTCTTGGCATGAGGCTTTTCTGGGATCTGAGAGATTTGCTGTTCAGGGACCACAGAACGCACTCACTCCACTCCTGCCTCCTCTTTCTGGGTAGGATTAGGTCTCTTTTTGCTCACTCTTGACTCGATATACAACATAATCCTGGAGATTGGTTTTCCAGTAGGATCTTTACATCAGATCACATCATAGGGTTGTATTATGTTACATTGTATCATGGAAGTATTATTACATCTTAACTGCTAAACCATGAGAATTCCGCCACAGCCAAACTAACACAAAACCTTAACTATCACACTAACCAGTGCGTACACCTGTAGCTCTATGTTGTTAAGTATATATATATTTAAAAGCATGAATTTGTACTCATACTTCTGATTCTAATATAACACTTCTGGGTTCACTGTATTTTTTTTTTTTCTCATTTATGAATTGTTCTCCAACATTGAAACCATGAAAACCCTGGATCTTTGTATCTCCAATTAATTTACTTGTTTTTTTCAAGTGCAGTATATACATAAAGTTGTTTCAGAAGTGCTAATCCACAAATCCTGGAGAACACCATTTATGGATTGGATTAGAGCTTTGCATGCAGTTCTTTTTACGTTTTCACCTTGCAGTAAAAGGCAAGAAACTTTTTCAGTTACTTTGGTTCTTTGCGTTTGAATTTCCATCACTGTGGTTGTCATTTATGGTATGTTAACTGCATTCTGTTTTGGGTTCTATGTCTTGTTGACTTTAATGGTGTGTTTGTGAAACAGGACTGTGGCTC
>NW_006408622.1:2937595-2946347 GCF_000296735.1 Chrysochloris asiatica
TAGTTGTGACATCATGTATTTGGCTTCCTTCTGATGTATAAACATTTGGATGTTCAATATTTTGCAGTTAAAAGTAATGCTGTGTAATAGATGACCTTTATATATTTATTTCATATTGTTGGAGGTGTTAAGTACCATATAGAATTTCCAAGGAGCGATTGGTGGGTTTGGACCACCACCCTTTTACCTTATTGTGTAGTACCACACCAGCACTCCCATGCCTTCAGGACGGTTGTTGTTAAGTGGCATCTAGTTGGTTCCAATTCATAGCGATCCTGTCTAGGGTTTCTGAAGAGTGGCTGGTGAGTTTGAACTACAGATACATAGAAATAGGATTGAAGGGCAACCTGCATAGTTACTAGATGATTTCTTGAAAAAACTGTAAAGCAAATCTGTTTTAGAATGTATTTGTTTTCTTATTGAGGAAGTAGTTTTACATACCCTCTTGCGTGTCTGCCTTTCCTTGGTGATAATGATTACTCAGGGAGCACTGTAGCGCCCTAAAGGGCTTCAAACTCATTAAGGAGTATTCAGATTGGTATCATGATTGTGTCCATTTTGTTACATTTTGACTTTTTTCCCCCCAGATTGATCATGCATGTGATTTAAAAAAGTGTTTTATTGCTGGACTAGTTAAGAATTAATAAAATACAGATCTCATTGTATGAGATTTGTTTCCTCCACACTAAGCTGCTTTTCAAGCGTAGACCTGATCTCTAAACTGACATTGTTCAAGTGAGTTGCGTATGTTGTTGTTGTTAAGTGCTGTTGAGTCAATTCTAACTCATAGCCACCCTGTATAGGGTTTCTGAGGAGCGGATGGTGAGTTTGAACCGCCCACCTTGTGGTTCAAACCAACTATATGATCGAAGTGCTTATCCAGAGCCACATAAATGCCTGTGAATTCCTCAGCCACAATAAATATTTACAGTTGTATACATTTAATCTATTAGTCAAGATTAGATGATGTTTTACATTTTAAAAGTTTCTCTTTGAATTTTGTTTTAGAGGAACATCATGTAGAATAAGAAGTTTGTAGTTTCCTGAAATAACCAATGAAATCATAAAAAATTAGATGTATGTGTGGTGCTGTGGGTTAATGCGCCGGACTGCAAAGCAATTTGAACTGCAAGGTCGGCAGTTCAAGCTCACCAGCTGCTCCTTGGAAACCCTAAACAGGGTTGCTATGGGTCAGAACCGACTCGACGGCACTTAACAACAACAACAATAACTGTGTGCCAAAATGGCAAACATTTTCCTCACTCGCTACAAGGATTATTTCATTTAGTCTTCATAGCAATGCAACGAGGAGTAGGTGCTTTTTGCTTTTTTACCCTCCGCATTTTAGAAATGAGGAATTAGGCGCTAAGCTAGTTGTTCAAGTCATAGAACTATTCAAGTATTCCGGAGTCTTGCGCCAGTGATAACATTATTAACACATTGTTTTTTAAAGCATGTACATTGCTGCCCCCTAACAAGAGCACATTGCTAGGCATGAAATGTGGCATCTGTACGGCTATTGAATCTTTCTTATAACAAGGTCATGTTTGAAAAACGTATTTTTGTTTCTTAAACTTCACACTTTAAGAAAGTTTATTTTGGCCTTATAGAGCAGGGGTGGAGTTTCAATGATGATGTTGTTGCTGTTAAGTGCTGTTGAATTAGTTTTGACTCATAGCGGTCTCGTATAGGGTTTCCAAGGAGTGGCCGGTGAATTTGAACTGCCAACCTTGCAGTACAAACCAATCTTGTGGTCCAGTGCATTATCCCACAGCCCCGCACCACTTGGCCGTATACATAAAAGAATATGCAAATAGGCAATAGTCAATGAGTAAAAAGAGAAGTAATCAATTTAACAAAATTTTATTGAGAAACTGCTCATTTTTTATTTATGTGAATGTAGGCATTAGGTGCATATATAAAGTTTAGAATTGATGTGCCCCTTATCAATACATTCCTGATCTTTATCCCCAGTGTTTTGTTTTGCCTTATTTTGCATAATATAACAGTACTAGTTAATAATTTCCTGCTATGCCATTTCCCATTGGTGTATATGTGTGTGTATGAGAGATATCGTTCTATTTTGTTTCTGGGCATGTATTGTTATTAATATAAACTATACAATAATTTTTTAAAAACCACTCTGACATTTCCTTAGTCAAATTTAGTCTTTGATTATTGTACTTACTTATAAGGACTTACTCTACTACTTTTTTTTGTGCATTTTTGTAAAGTACAAGACGGAAAATATAACAGGTATGTAACTTCCAAAATCAGTGAGGAAGGCAGGGGGGAAAAGCACTTAATCTAATGGAGTCCTGGTGTGGCGCTGCGGGTTAACACGCTGGACTACAAAGTCTGTTTGAACTGCAAGGTCGGCAGTTCAAGCTCACCAGCTGCTCCTTGAAAACCCTATACAAGGTCCCTATGGGTCGGCACTGACTTGGTAGCACTTAACAACAACAACAACCTAACCAGTAGTAACTGGGGACAACCAAGGCAATGAACAAGTCTGATACATAGAATGCTCAAAACTTTGGTCCCATTTTATCTAATGATTTTATTGAAATGTAATTTATATACCAAAGAGTTTGCAATTTTCATTTTTATAAGGTCCTTGTGTGGCACTATAGGATAAGCACTGGACTGCTAACTGCAAGGTGCTAGTTCAAACATGATGGCACCGAATATCAACATGCTTTTTTCCCCCCTTTAACGACATTTATTCCTTCAGATGAATAACGTCAATACAATCAGCACATAGCTTTTTAAAATAGAATTTAGAAATGAAGAGGTTTTGTTTATGGAGTTTGCTACAAATGTTTTCTAGAAATCATAATTGAGCCATGAGATCCCAAAATATGGGGCCATTGGCTCCAGGAAACTTATCATCAGCCAACTCAGAATATGAGAAGTGAGGCAGTTCTGTATTTCCTGTACACTCATGTCATGGTGGGCAAGTCTAGATGTCAGCATGCTTTTACATCTACAGGTTAGTGGTTTGCAGTACATTCTGAGCTCCGCTCTCATCGACACAGTCCACTTGTAGGACATGTTTATTGTGCTGCCAAGGTATCTTGTGCCTGCTCACGCTCAGTCCCTGTGCCTAGCCCCAATCTTAAGCAACCACTTACTTGCTTCAAGTCTATAAACTTCCTTTTTGGGGATAACAATATAAATGGGATCACACAGTATACAGCCTTAGGCTCTGCTTTTCAATCAGCATCAGATATTTGAGGTACCTGAGGTATCGGAGCCCTGTTGTGGCTTATCCTGTAGGATAAGCACCAAACGACTTACCACAGGGTTGGCGGTTCAAACCCACATTGGAAACCTTGGAAAAGTTACTCCTTGGAACCCCTATACAGGGTCACTATGAATCCAAACCGATTCGATGGCACTTAGCACCAACAACATGTATAACATTCAGGCCTCAGTAGTGTGTTCTTTTTTATTGCTGCATTGTTGTTACCATGGAGTTGGTTCTGACTCATAGTGACTCTTTATAGGGCTTCCAAGGAATAGCCGGTGGGTTTGAACCTTGCAGTTAGCAGTTCAGCGCTTATCCGACAGCACCTCACCCGGATACGGTATACAATTTATGAATATGCCACACTTTATTTATTCACTATTTTATGGCCATTTGGATTGTTAATGTTTGGAACTATTGCCAATAATGCTGGTGTGAACATACATATGTAAGCCTTTGTATGGATGTAGGTTTGTTTTCCTGTTGGGTAGATACCTAGGAGTGGAATTGCTGGGGCAGTTTTTAATGACTTGCCACCATTCCAAAGTGGCTGTTCATTTTTGAGAGTTCCATTTTTTCTACATCCTTGACAGCACTGATAGTGTTTTATTTTTTTATTACAGTAGTTCTGGGTGTAAAACATTATTTCATTGAGGTTTTAATTTCTTTATTGACTGACGATGTTGAATATCTTACTGTTTGCTTTTAGCCGTGAGTATATCTTTCTGGAAGTGTCTGTTCACATCCCTTCCTCAGTTTTTAATTGGGTTGTTTGTCTTACTGAGTTTTGATAATTCTTTGTATAGATATAAGCCCATTATCAGATACATGATTTATGATAGGAGAAAAATATTTTTCTCCAAGTGTATGGCTTATCTTTGATTTTTTTTTTTAAAGCACAAAAATGTTTGGTTTTTATGGATTTGTGCATACATTTTTTTCCCTTTTATGGACATGCTTTGTGTTATATGTAGAATTCGACTTCACACAAAGATTTTCTTCTGTGTTTTCTCTTAGAATTAGCTTTTAAACTTAGGGATATGGCCAATTTTGTATAAATTTTTGTATATGGTGTGAGCCAACAGCATCTGATTGTCCAGAACCATTTGTTAAAAAGAATGTCCTTTCTGGATTAAATTGGTTTGGAATCTTTTTTTTTTTTTTAAGAAAAGTCTATTGACCATGTATGTGAGGTCTTTTTGTTTACTCTCAGTTGTGTCCCATTGATCTATTTTTCTATCCTTATACCATCAGCTGAGTCCTGGTGTGGTGCTGTGGGTTAATGTGCTAGACTGCAAAGTCATTTGAACTGCAGTGTTGGTGGTTCAAACTTACCAATCACTCCTTGGAAACTCTCTACAGGGTCCCTATGAGTTGGAACTGACTCAACGACACTTAACAACAGGTGTTGATGATTGATGGTTCAACACTCATGGAAGGAGCAGTCAAGAAATCAAACACATTAGAGAACTATGCTACACAAGACCTCTTTAAAATGTTGAAGAGCAAAGATGTCAGTTTGAGGACTAAAGTGCGCCTGACCCAAGCCATGGTATTTTCAATAACCTCATAAGCATGCGAAAGCTGGACATTGAATAAGGAAGACCTTAGAAGAATTGATACATTTGAGTTATGGTGTTGGAGAATACTAAAAAGTAGCATGGACTGCCAAAAGGACAAACAAATCTGATGGAAGAAGTGCAGCCAGAGTGCTCCTTGGAAGCCCAGATGGCCAGACTTCATCTCTCATGCTTTGGAGATACTATCAGGTGAGGTCAGTATCTAGAGAAGGACGTCATGCTTGGTGTAGAGGATCAGCCAAAAAGACAAAGATCCCCAATGAGATGGATTGACAGTGGCAGCAGCAATGGGCACAAACAGCAATGATGGTGAGGTTGGCCCAGGACCGGGCAGTGTTGCATTCTGTTGTGCATAGGGTCACTATGAGGTGGTACCGACTCGATGGCACATGGCAACAACAAACCAGTGCTAAGCGATCTTGATTACTGTGGATTATAATAAATCGTATAATTGGGAAGTGTAGATCCTGCAACTTTGTTTTTCTTTTTCAAAATTATTTTTGCTATTCTGGGTTTTCTGCATTTCTGTGTAAATTTTAGGATGCCTCTTGGGATCTTAATAAGGGTTGTGTTGAATCTATAGATGAATTTCCGGGAATAATGAAAAACTGAATACTTTCCTCCTAAGACCAGGAACGAAAGCAACGTGCCCACTTCTAGTCACCATTTTACTAGAGGTTCTAGTTTGTGCAAGCGGATAAGAAAAAGAAATGGAGTCAGACTGGAAATAAAGAAAGTAAAACTCTTTATTCTACAGTACTCAGTCTACTATATATACAAAGCCCTAAGAAATCCACAGTAATAAGGGAGTAAAGAAAATAACTTGTGAAACTTTTCTGGTCTCTTGGGAGGTTTTTTTTTGCTGTTTTTGTTTGTTTTAAATTTATCATGAATATTATTGAATCTTGTCACATGCTTGTTTTGTGGCTGGGTCCTTTACTAATATGGTATCAGCATTGTTTGTTTGTTTGTTTGTTTTTAACATTAATTGATTTTAAAAATATTGAACCAACCTTGCACCTTGCACTTCGGGGATAAATCCTACTTTGTAATGTTGTGTGCTGTTGAGTTGGTTCTGACTCATAGCGACCCCAATAGGGTTTCTGAGGAGCGGCTGGTGAGTTTGAACCATCGACGTTACAGTTCAAACCGACCTTGAGGCTGAATGCTTATCCTAAGGCACCACACAATCGTTTTTATGGTGGTGGTGGTGGTGTATTGTGGAGTCAGTTCTGACTACAGTGACCCTATATAGAGTTTTCGAGGCTGTAAATCTTTACTGGAGCAGAAAGCCTCATCTTTCTCCCACGGAACTGTTGACCTTGAGGTTAGCAGCCCGACACGTAATCACTATGCTACCAGAGCTCCTTTTTATATGCTGCTGAATTCTCTTTGTTGACATTTTGCTGAAGATTCTTTCTCTGTATATATTCATGAGGGATATTGGTTTGTAATGTCCTATTGTTGAGATTCTTTCTGCGTTTATATCAGCATACTACTGGCCTCATAGAATACGATGTGAAGTGCTCCCTACTTCTCTGAACTACTTTGTGAAGGACTGCTTTTATTTCTTCATTAAAAGTTTCATAGGGTTTAACAGAGGAAGCATCTGGCCCTATGGGCCTTGTGTGGACTGGGTAGGAGGGGATGGGGAAGATGTGTAATTATTCTATAGTTATTTATTTAGTTCTAGGTCTATTTAGATTAGATTTTCCTGCTCTTCTGAGCTGGTTTTGATAATTGTGTCTTTCTAGAGATTTATTTGTTTCCTCTAAGTGGTTCTATTTGTTGCCATAAAGTTATTCATAGTATTCTCATGTAATCAATTTAATTTCAGTAGATTCAGTGTCATTGTGATCATTTGTGTCTTTTATT
Source organism: Chrysochloris asiatica (assembly GCF_000296735.1). NCBI lineage: Eukaryota > Metazoa > Chordata > Mammalia > Afrosoricida > Chrysochloridae > Chrysochloris > Chrysochloris asiatica. Next base: position 2,944,301 of record NW_006408622.1, read on the forward strand.
TTTTTTTGGCAAGGCTAGCTAACTGTCAATTTGTTAATACTGCAAAAATAACAATTTTTGGTTTTATTGATTTTTCTCTATTTTTATTTGTTTTCTATTTTATTGATTTCTGCTCTAATCCTTACAATTTCCTTCCTTCTGGCTTTGGGCTTAGTGTGCTTTTTTTTTTTTTTAAAGATGTTATTGATTTGAGCTTAATCTTTTTTAATATAGGCATTTAAATAAATTCATTAATTTCTAAGTACCACTTTAACTGCATTCAGTGAGTTTTTAAAAACATTTATTGTTGTTGAGAATATTTACAGCAAAACATCCATCAGTTCAACAGTTTCTGCATGTTGCCTTCAGTGACATTGATCGCATTCTTCCGTTGTGCAACCGTCATCGCCCTCCTGTTCTCAGATTTTCCGTCTCTATTAACATGAAGTCACTGCCCCCTAATGTTGCAGTCTCATCTTCTGATTGTCAACCCATGTAGATAGTTTTTAAAAGAGCATTGTGTTCCAGATCAACATTTTATTACTGATGCTGTAGGCTAAAGCACTGGACCACAAGGTCAGTTTAAATCACAAGCTCTAGTTCAAACTCACCAGTCGCTCCTTGGAAAGCCTATACAGAGTTGCTCGGAGTCCAAAGGTACTTAACGAACTTGATGGTACTTAACAACAACAACAAGCTAAACTGTTTGGTTTTAAGAAGACTTTAGGGGATATTTTTGCTTTACGGTTAAAAAGATGATCTTAGGACAATCTAAATGCAGGAAATCTGGAGTCATGAGAATTTGAAATTCTGTATTTCCTCCTTTTTAATCAGGATTTGTCTATAGAATCTTTGATCAAAATGATCAGTAATGACAGCTGGGTATTCAATCATTCGATTCCGATTCTTGATACTCCTTCTTGCTCAATTGCTCCTGGCAAGTAGAGGCTGATAGTTGTGCCTTGGATGGCCACATGCAAGCTTTTAAGATCCCAAGCATCAAGCTGTGAACTAGGAGGTAGACCAGAAGAAGCACTAAACATGTCATGGGGCCAGTTAACTTGGATGTCCCACGGTACTATAACGCTAAACCAAGAAACTAAATGGCATTAGAATTTTCATTGTACATGAGCAGCTTCAGCAGCTACTGCTTTTATTATTGCTGTAAATGTCTATCACAAAAATTTGGCCAACTTTTTATAACTGTAGAACTTAATAACAGCAGTTACAATAATCAGCTGTGCAGCACTACCCTTAATCAACACAATATTTCTGTTACGTTACTTCCCTCTTCCTTCCCCCTGCCTCCTGTGGCCAATAATAAATTTCATTCTCTAGACATTTGCTTTTTCTTGTCTTTGTATATGGTTTGTTGTTAAGTGCCATTGAGTTGGTTCTGGCTCATAGCAACCCTATGTAGGGTTTTTGAACAATCTTTGCAGGAGCAGAAAAACCTCATCTTTCTCTCTCAGAGTGGGTGCTGGCCTTGAACCGCAGACCTTGTGGTTTGCAGTCCAGTGCTTTTCATATGGAGCCACCATGCACCCCGTCCTATTTGTGATTGATTTATTTCACTCAGTATAATACCTTCTAGCTCCTTCCATATTGTAGCACATTTCAAGACTTCATTTCTCCTACTGGCTGAGTAGTAGTCCATTGTATGCAAGTACCACATTTTGCTTACCCATCTATTGATGGGCATTTAGGTCGTTCCCACATTTTGGCAATTGAGAAGAGTGATGTAATGAACATTGGTGCACTAAACTCTGTCTCTGCTTTCAAGTCTTTTGGTTAGATAGGAGTGCCCTGGGTATCCAGTGAATTTTGATAAATCTTTTTATTTTCTTTTAGTTCCAGATAGTTTCTGATTTATGTGAGACATCATCTTAGACCCATGGGTTTTGATATATGTTGTTTAATTTCCAAGTGTTTGTGAAATTCTCAAATTTCTTTCTGTTGTTGACTCATAATTTAATTCTTTGTGGCTAGATAACATACCAGGAAGTGTCAAAAAGTTTGTGAAAATATTCCATCATTCATTTCCATTTTTCTATGAACTCTTCGAAGC
>NW_006408622.1:2949358-2954296 GCF_000296735.1 Chrysochloris asiatica
AACTCAGCCCACATCTTCATTGCTGCTTTTCCCCGAATTCTACTCATCAGTAGGCCAACGTGGTCGCCAGCAAGGTGACATTCCTGCTCATGTATTCCCTTTGAGGTTCAGTTTTGGAAGGGGTATCTTTACTCTTTTTAAGGAAACTTGGTGGTGCTGTAGGATAAGCAGTAGACTGCTAACTGCAAGGTCGTCAATTCAAACCCACCAGCCGCTCCTCAGGAGTAAGATGAGGCTGTATACTCTGGTAAAGATTTACAGCCTTAGAAACCCTGTGAATTGGAATTGACTCAATGACATTGGGTTTCGTTTTCAGTTAGTCTTTTTAAATTCATTAGGACTTTTTAAAGGCCTAGCTTATGTTTCACCTGTGGGGTTAAGGAGAAAAAGTCTATTGTTGGGTAGAACATTGTACAGCTATCACATCAAGTTAATTAATAATGTCTTCTATGTCCGTATTGATTTTCTGTGTACTGGTTTTATGCATTTTTGAGAGTTGGGTATTAAGATCTTAATCTGTTGTTGAATTGTGTACATCTTTCCATTTTGTTAGGTGTTTGCACAATAGTTTGTAGGTGTTAGATGTGTGTATGCTTATCATTGTTTCATCTTCCTAAGGATTCTTTTATTATTTTAAAATGTCCATTTTCATGAAAGTCTGTTTTGTTCAATGTGATCGCTATTCCAACTGTGTTATAGTTACATTTGCATTGATATATTTTTCTGTCCTCTTAATTCCAACTTGGAGCCCTGTTGTGGTGCTGTAGGACAAGCACTGGACCACAAGGTTGGTTTGAACAGCAAGCTCAGTGGTTCAAACACACCAGCTGTTCCTCAGAAACCCTAGACAGTGTCAGAACTGACTTGATGGCACTTAATAACAGTAACAAATCCAACTTATTTGTGTCTTTGAATTTAGGATTTGTGTCTTGGAAACGACACATAGTTAAATGTTTTCTTTTTAAAATCTATCTTGACACATGTTGTTAAATGCTGTTTTAATCCCTTTAAACACTACGTTGTTGTTGTTAAGTGCCGTTAAGTCAGTTCTGAGCCATAGCAACCCTGTATAGGGTTTCCAAGGAGCACTTGGTGAGCTTGAATCACCGACTTTGTAGTTCAAACAATTTTGTAACCTGATGCATTAGCACACAGTGCCACACCAGGACTCCAGTTGACCATCAATTTTTTAGTTAGCAGCAGAACATGTTAATGATTTCCACCACCCAAAGGCTTCTAGTAAATGGTAGTAATTGTTATTTCTCCATGGAAACATTGGGCAAAGGCAGCCTTCTTTAGTTCCTTGAGTCTCAAGATCAGTAAGCCAGTGCCCTCCGGGCGTTCAGCTTTGGGGTTTTTGCCCAAGAGGTCATTAGCTATTGTAAAACCTAAATGGGACTCTGACCAAGCGTCTCCCCACAGGCACAGTGACACAGTTCCCCTCATGTGTCCTGTCCTTTAAGGAAAGGAGTGAGCCCTACTTGGCAGTGAGGGGAAGAGTGATTGCTGTAGGGGCTACAATATGTGTTTTGACTTATCACAGTCTATGTCAGGAATACTAGATTTACAGTGAAATATTAAACTTGGCTTCAGTAATGTTTCATTTCCTCTGTTGTTTGTGCTGCTATTGTTCTGCTTTACAATACAGCATTTTAATTATTTTTCCATGCAGTTGTCTTTTAAATAATTTAAGAGAAAAAGAAAACTAGAAAAACATATTTGTACTGTATTTATACTCAGCAACAAATGATAACAACAAAATGTAATTACCTTTATCTGGACTCTCAATTTCTTCACACAGATTCCAAGTTATTGTCTAATGTCATTTCCTTTTAGTTTTGGTAGAAATGAATTTTTGTTTATATCTAAGAACCTCCTTGTTTTGCCTTTTTTGAAGGATAGTATTACTGGATATAGAATTCTGGGTTAATGGTTTTTTTTTTCTGGTAGTAGTTGTACCACTTTCTTCTAGACTTCATTGTTTCTTGGGAAAAGTCAGCTGTTAATTTTTATTGTGATTCACTTGTACATGATGAGTTATTTTTCTCTTGCTGATTTCAGATTTATATAGATCTCTGTTTGTGGTACTGGATTTCATTATTTATGCTCTTTATCACGTTGGGGAAATTTTGGGTCATTATAACGTAGTGGTTGGACTCCTGGTGTGGCGCTGTGGGCTAATAGTCAGACTGCAAAGTCGTTTGAACTGCAAGGTCGGTTTAAGCTCACCAGTTGCTCCTTGGAAACCCTATATAGGGTCGCTATGGGTCGAAACTGACTGGATGGCCCTTAACAACAACGACATAGCGTAGTGATTATGAATCAGGCTGCGAACTGCAAGGTCAGCTGTTCAAAACTACCAGCTGTTCCGTGGGAGAATGATGAGGCTTTCTGTTCCTGTAAAGATTTACAGCCTTGGAAACTTTGTACAGGGTCGCTATGAGTCGGAACCGACTCCACGGCATATAACAGCACAAAATTTATACAAAAGTTTCATGATTCTTTTCAGGGGTGCCCACGAGGCATATGTTTATATTATTGGTGCCCCACAGGTTTCTCTTAACTGTTCGTTTTTCTTCATTGTTTTTCCTTCTTTCTGTTATCCATATTACATAATTTGTTTCTAACTCGAATTTACATTTGGTTGTTATGATTTCAGTCTCTCTGTTGGTCTTCTCTATACGATTAGTTATTATTCACATACTTAATTTAAACATTGTCTCTTTTAGTTCTTTAGTATATTTATAGTGACTATCTTAAAGTCTTCATCTCCTAAATCCAACATTTGGGACTCCTCCAAAACAGTTTCTAATGCTTTTCCTTTGGTATATAGACTATAACTTTCCTTCTTTCTTTTTTTTTAGAAACTGAACGTTTTAAATAATACATCACAACAACTTTGAATTCTGATCTCCTTGACTGGTGGTTGCTGTTTTTTTTTTTTTTTTTTTTTTCCCTTTGTTTTATTTAGTAACTTGGTTAATTTTGTGGAATCTATTTCAACTGCTATATGTGGCCGCTCATGTTTCTACTCAATTTTGTTTTTTAATAGCCAGGCAGAGTTATAATTATTATTATTGTGTGTGGTGAAAATACACATAGCAAAGCTTACTTTGGGTCAATAATTTCTACATGTACAATTTAGTAACATTGATTACATTCCTCCAGTTGTGCAAACACTCATGCTATTTCTTTTTCCAAATTGTTCCACCACCATGAATGTAACTTTAGGGTCTACTAAGAAAAAACTGGTCAGGGGGCTTTTGATACAAAACAACAGTGATCAGTCTATGACCTCCAGGAGAGAGCCTTTTCAAAGTCCTGTTGTTATTGGCTGATACTGTCAAGTCAACTCTTACTCATAGCAGCTCCATGTACACAAAACAATGCACGGCCTGGTCCCATGCCATGCTCACAATTGTTACGTTTGAGCTCATTATTGCAGCCACTGTGTCAATCCATCTCATGAGGGTCTTCCTATTATTCGTTGACCCTCTTTGAAACATGACATCCTTCTCTAGGAACAGGTCCATCTTGATAATGTGTCCCAAGTAAGTGAGAAGAGGCTACATCTACCCTCAAGCAGATTCTATGCTGCCAAAGCCAAGAAAGGACAGGGCACTTCTCCCACTGTTTCTGCATAATTGGGAGGAGGGTAGGTCACAGGCAAACTAAGGAGCATCTCCAGCCTCTATTCCATTATTGAACATGTTACAAAAGGGGTTTAGTCATCACCGGACTCTTCAGAGCTGGGGCCACAGTGGTGAAAGGGCAGGTTCTCCTGGCTGGTGCAGCATTAGCAGCTGGGGCAGGTCCAACAGCCCCTACATTATAGGTGAGGCTCCCAGTGTTGATGCTGGCCAGGACCTATGCAAAGAAGCCAGACCCAAAAGGTTCAACATTCACATCCACTGCCTTAACGAGGGCATTGATCTTGTCCTTGGTGACATTCACCTCGTTGTTGTGCAGTGTGAGGGCCAAGTAGATGCAGGCGAGCTTGGAGATGGAGGCCATCGTGTGGCAGTGCTGGGCTGGCGGCTGCTGGACACTGCACCTGATGACATGAGGGTCTCAATTCAACATGACCTTAGCTATCTAGGAAGACCTGAGTACCTTAGTGGCAACTGAGGAAAGACCAAGCTGTGAGTCTACCAGAGCCAGCCAGGCTCAGTCAGTCCCAGCCAGCCCCAGTCAGATCCAACTAGAAGGGACCTGAAATTTCACCTCATATGCAAGATCACACTTCACTTTTCACCAGCAGATCTCAACTTTTGGCCTCTCATTTGTCTTTGTTACACAGTGTGGTCACATTTCTTTTTTTTAACTTTATTGTGAGTTGAGTGAAGGTTTACAGAGCAGATCATCAGTTTTACATTCAACAAATCCTACTGTGTTGCAGTCCCCTCAGTGTATCATCACTTATTCCACTTCCTCTCTGTGATTCTTGTTTCCATTCCTCCTTCTATCCCAACCCTTCTGAATTTTCTCCTTAGATAAATGCAGCACTTTTGATCTCAATGGTTGACCAGTCTACGGTGTGCATATCTCATGCAAAAAAAATGTAACACCAACTATTGCTCCCATAGTACACACTACTACTCAGATTGTTGCTAAGTGCTGGTGAGTCAGTTCCGACTCATAGTGACCCTGTGTAGGGTTTCCAAGGAGTGGCTAGTGAGCTTGAACTGCTGACCTTGTGGTTCAAACCAAGCTTGCAGTCTGGTACAGCACCACATCAGGACTCCACTTCTCAGATGGGTTCCAAAATACATTGTAGTGGCCACACAAAATTTAGATTGCATACTTACAGTTATGGGGTTTATTAGGAAAGTTTACAGGTTACAAGTCAGAACCAGAAAAGGCACAGTGCACACTGCTTTCAGTTAGGACAGTCTCTCATCAGCCATGCCCACAGGCAGCCCTCTCTTTGCCAGTGTA
>NW_006408622.1:2963308-2964349 GCF_000296735.1 Chrysochloris asiatica
GTGATTGGAATGCAAAGGTTGGGAGCAAAGAGGAAGGATCAGTAGTTGGAAAATATGGCCTTGGTGATAAAAATGATGCTGGAGAACGAATGATAGATTTCTGCAAAATCAATTATTTTTTTCATTTCAAATACCTTCTTTAGACAGCCTAAGAGACGACTGTACACATGGACCTCACCAGATGGAATACATAGAAGTCAAATTAACTACATCTGCGGAAAGAGATGATGGAAAAAGCTTCCTTTTCGTCAGAATGTGGAACAGACCATCAATTACTCATATGCAAACTGAAGCTGAAGAAAATGAAAATAATTCCACGAGAGCCAAAATATGACCTTGAATATATCCCACCTGAATTTAGAGATCATCTGAAGAACAGATATGATACATTAAACACTAAAGACCGAATTTGGCCATTAGTCATTCAAATATTGTTTGGCTCCACCTGTCTCTTTCCCTTCTGAAACACCAGTTATATTTGTATTATAGTTTCTATTGGAGCCCTAGTGTGGCACTGTGGGTTAGGCACTGGACTGCAAAGTCGGTTTGAACTGCAAGGTCGGTAGTTCAAGGTCACCAGCCTCTCCTATGGGTCACTATGGGTTGGTATCGACTTGACGGCACTTCACAACAACAATATTGCCCAGTAAGCTTGTTGAGACTCTGTTCAATTTTGTGCAGTCTTTTTTCTCTCTGTTTTTTATTTTGGTTAGTTTTCATCTGTAAGTTTTCAAGTTCACTTTTACTTCTTTTTTTGTTTTTCTTGCAGCACCTAATTTGCCCTTTTAATGTTATCCAGTGAAGTTTTCATTTTGGGTGTTGTTTTTTACATAAAAATTAAAAAAAAAAAGCACCTCTGGAATTCTCATTTGGTTATTTTATTTTTTATGTCTTTCATTTCTCTCTTCATTATGTTAATGTTTGTCTTTAAATCATTAACATGTCAGTAATCTTTTTTTAAGTCCTAGCCTGATAATTCTATCATTTCTTTCTACTGACTGATTTTCTTCTTGGTTATGGGTCACAACTTGCTGCTTATTT
>NW_006408622.1:2964449-2968270 GCF_000296735.1 Chrysochloris asiatica
ACTATTTTTATAGAGTTGTGTCTCCTTCTTTAATTCTGTTAGCCTTTAATTTATATTTTGATACTCTTTCATTGGGAGCATAATACGGTTATGTCCTCTTGTTCAATTGACCCTTTAATTATGATATAATGTCCTTTCTTTGTTTCATATGCTGGTTTTTCCCTTCAAAACTGTTTTATCAGGAATTAATATTGTCAGTCCTGTTCATTTTTTTATTGCTGTTAGCTTTATATATTTTTCATCCTTTGATTTTTAGTCTATTTTTATTATTGTGTATAAGATGTGTCTCTTGTAGACAGTATATTGAAGAATCCTGTTGTCCATTTTGCTATTTCAGATTTAACCCATTTACATTCAGTGTAATTATTGTTAGGTATGAATTGATTGCTATCATTTTGCTGTGTGTGTGGTTTTTTTTTTTTTTATTGTGTTTTTGGTTTCTTCCACATAGTTTTTTGCACTGAGTTCATTTTATTTGTGGGTGTTCCTGTCATTCTGTTTGTTGTAGTTGTATTAAAGTTTGCTAAATCCTTATGATTTTCCTCTTTCTGGTCAGAATGTTTTTCAATTTTCTTTTGGAGTATCCTGTAGTTTATCATTTATTTTAAATCTTGACATTTACTTGAATATATTGCCATTTGGATATTCTATAACTACACTATTCCTTCTTTTTATTTGTAATTGTCTTCATTATAAATTGATATCTCTGATTCTTGATTTTTCATCTTGTTGGTTTGCTTTGCTTTTAACACTTCTAGGTCTGAATGGATTTCTGGGTAGTGGTGACATGTACCTTAATCTGAGGTTGTTATCTGCTATGGATGATTCTCAGTTCAAAAGAATTTCCTTTAGTATTTTTGTAAAGTCAGTCTGGTTATTACAAATTCCTTTGATTTCTGATTATCTGGGAATGTCCCAATTTCACCGTCATATTTGAGCAACAGTTTTTCTGGGTGCATATGTCATCCCATTGCCCTCTTGTCTGCATTGTTTCTGCTGAGAAATTGGAGGTTAGTCTTATTGTTGCTTCTTTGTAGGTAACTTTTCATTTTTCTCAAGCTGCTTTCAGAATTTGTCCCTTGTCTTTGGTTTTGAAAAGTTTGATTTATGATGTCTTGGTAATTGTCTTTTGGGTATATCCTGTTTGGAGTTCATTCGACTTTTTGAATCCTTAGCTTCCTGCCTTTTATGATTTATGGAAGTTTTCCTCCAACAACTCTCTGACAGTTTTCTCTGTGACTTCTTTTTTAACCCCTTCCTGTTTTGATATGCCGATCACCCTTAAATATTCCTCTTGATGGTGTCCCACATCAATCTTAGGCTTTCTTCTTTTTTTTTTCTGATTGTTTTTCTAGTAAACTAATGTTGAGAGATTTGTCTTCTAGCTCACTAATTCAACTTTCCATTGATGCAAGTATACACTTAAGCTCTTTCAATCCATCTCTGAAATCTCATTATTAATCTTTTGTATTCCTATTTATAGGTTTTATATTGTTTCTAATTTTTCATTTACTTTGTCAATTTGTTCTTACAGCATTTTTCTGAATTCTTCCTAAGTTTTGTCTGTGTTCTCCTTACTTTCATCTACAGATTTCTCAATCTTTCTCTCAGTCATTGAACATAGCTAGATAACATTCTTTTGAATTATTTATCAAGTAGTTCTAATACCTTTTCTTCCTTAAAAATGTTTTCTGGCTGTGCACCTTGATTGCTTGTTTGAACCACTCTGTCTTGTTTCTTCATGTAACAGAAATTGCCTTTTATCTTTGAGAAATTGTGGAATTGCTATATTTGTACTTCATCAATGGTTGTATCTTGGTGTGGTCTTAGGCACTTGCTGCCTGTCTCCTGGTAGGTGTAATTAGAGAAAGGAAGTGTGTGCACAGTTCTCCATTAACTGTTCTTGCAGCTCAGTTGAGGGTTGGCTTGGCTGGTGTTGACTGCTGTCTGTCATTGATCAGGAGCTGGCATTGACTCTGGGGTTGTGGAGGGTATGGTTGTGGCTGGGCTGTATGGGCATAGTTGCTGTTTCTCATCAGATGGGGCAAGAAGTAAACAAATACATGGGGAAAAAACAGAAACAACAGTGAAAAAACAGAAACAACAGGGAAAAAAGAGAAACAAACAAACAACAGTGAAAAAAGATAATAATAAATGAGAAAAAGAAAAGACAGACTGAAGCACAAAAAGAAAGAATACAATAACTAAAAAGAGAAAAAAATGGAAAGGAAATAAAACTGTGGAGGAGAAAAATAAGAGAGTAAGTAAAAAAACCTAAATAAAACAAGAGGATAGAAGAAAGACCAGAGAATAATAAAGAAGAATCTAGAGGAGAAAAAATAAAGTGGGGGGTGGGGAGGGAGTAGAAAAAGAAAGGCGAAAGAACGAATTAACAAAAACAACAGAAGGTCAACAAGACAAGAAGATGGGTCTTTGACAGCATTAATAAAATTGAAGCATCTAACAAAAGAAATGGAGAAGATGCAAATAACATGCATAAGTATGATGTCACAACAAAACCAACAGTAATGAAAAAGGACTTTTACTATGAAGAATTGTACTCCAACAAATTGGAATATTTGGAAGAAATAGATAAAGTTATAGAAAAACATGACCTACCTAAACTAATAAGGACTGCAGTATGAAACTTGAACAGATCTATAACAAAAGAAGAAATTGATCAGGTAACTTAAAAAAAAAAAAAAAAACATCCAGGCCCAGGTGGCTTTATTGGTGAATTTGTGTGGCGCTGTTAGTTAATGCACCAGACTGCAAAGCCATTTGAACTGCAAGGTTGGCGGTTCAAACTCACCAGCTGCTCCTTGGAAACCCTACACAGGGTCGCTATGGGTTGGAATCGACTTGACGGCACTTGACAACAACAACATCAAATATTCAGAGTTGACACCAATTCTAGTCAAACTATTCCAGAACATAGAAAAGGATGGAAAACTTCCCCAATACATTTAATGAAGCAAACATAACTCTCATACCAAACCAGTCAAAGACATAACTAAAAAAGAAAACTGTACACCAATATCCCTCATGAACACAGTTGCAAAATTCTCAACAAGATCCTAGCCAATAGAATTCTACAACATATTAAAACAAAATGCATCATGACCAAGAGGGGTTCATACCAAGGATGCAATGATGGTTAAATATTAGAAAAACAAGCAACAACCCACCACATAAACAAGACAAAGGAAAAGAGCCACATGATCATATCGATTTGACAGAATCCAACATTGCTACCTGATTAAAAAAAAACAAAAAAAAAACAGATGGGAATACAAAGGAAATTCCTCAACATAATGAAGAATATATATACGAATCTAACAGCCAACATTACTCTCCATGGAGAGAGACTGAAAGTATCCCTTAAGCGAACAGAAACCAAACAAGGCAGCCCTTTATTGCATCACCATGCTTACTCAATATTGTGCTTAGACAAAGCTGCAAGACAAGAAAAGGAAATTATAGGCATCCAAATTGTCAAAGAAGAAGTGAAACTCTAGTTGCAGATGATATGGTCCTTTACATAGAAAATCCTAAAGACTCAACCAGAAAATTTGTGGAACTCACTGAAAGATTCAGCAAAGTGGCAGTGTAAAAGATTGATATACAAAGATGAGTTGGATTCCTCTATATTGATAAAGACAGCTCTGAAAAAGAAATTAGAAAAATGATTATCATTTGCAATTCATTGTTTTTAAGTGCCATCAAGTTGGTTCCACCTCATAGGGACCCTATATAGGGTTTCCAAGGAGTGGCCAGTGAGTTTGAACTGCTGACCTTGTGGTTTAAACCAACCTTGCAGT
>NW_006408622.1:2968611-2970409 GCF_000296735.1 Chrysochloris asiatica
ACTTTCAATATTCTCCTCCAGCATCATAACTCAAAAGCATCAATTCTTCTATGGTCTTCCTTATTCACTGGTACCCTACTCCATTGCTGGTGGGGCTGTAAAATGGCTCAACCACTGGAAAATTGTATGGCGTTTCCTTGGAAAGTTGGAAATTGAAATAACGTATGATCCAGCATTCCCTTTACTTAGCATATGTCTACAAAAAATAAGAGCCAGGACACGAGTAGATACGTGCACACTGATGTTCATTGCAGCGCTATTCACAATAGCAATGAAAAAAATAAACAAAAAAAATGCAAGAGAAACTAAAGGATAAGAAAGAAAACAACAATGAAAGGAAATTACTAGGACAGGGGCTGCTTCCAGAGAGGAGAAAACTTTGAGCGACTCCTGCCATCCAAGAATCTCACAAGGTGGGAGGGGACGGATGAGAGCTCTTAAGTGTCTGTGGTCAGGGACCCCAGTTCACAAGGAATTCATGTAGTCCCTACAGGTGACTGAGGTCAGGTGTCTCAGGCCCAGAGGGCAGCTAGGGGTAGGATGACTGCTTATGAAAGTCGCTGCCAGACTAGGGCTGGGTATCTGAAGAAGCAGAGCTTCCTCACCTCCAGGCATGCTCAGCTCTAAAAGGTGGCAGCTCTAACCAACTCTGGTAGAGCAGGGGCTTTGCAGGGGTTGGATGAGAGTGGGGGCTCATCACACCTCAGTCACCAGGAGAGTGTGGAAAGCAAGAAAGAATTGCACCTTTCTCCTCATCTGTAATTGGTGTGTATCTGCTAACGAGAGTTCAAAATGGCTGCACCAAGTCAGCTCTTCCAATAGTTCACCCGTTTCTCCTTTCTCAGTATTCAGTCCACTTCTCAATACTTTCCTTTGAAGCTCGGAATTTCAGGATTATTATCAATATCCGTTTCATCTGTTCTGCATCTTTATGGTAGAGGGATTGTGTTCATGTTTATTCCTGGCATCTTAGGGATTGCCCTTGGGTCAGTATACACTTAAAACATCTTGAGACATTAAGACTTCCTTGTCAATAGGTCTGTTTGTGATTTGCAGAATGCATTAAAATCCAGGCACTTTTTAAGTCTTTCCTGACTTTTCTTTTTATTTTCATTCAAACTATTTTATGACTCCTTTGTGTGTATGTAAGGATGTGCAGACTGCAGGATCCTTTTAATATTTCTCCTCAGCATGTGCACAGCCTTATGCATGCCCTCACCTTCCAAATGTGAGCCTATCAAGGCCCATTGTGATGTCTTACTCTCTGGATCTTGCTGTCAAATTTCCAGCCAGTCTGCAGATCTGTTGCTTGTGTGAACTAGTGTGAACCAATGTGAACTAGTGTGAACTAGCAAAACAGTGTGAACTAGTGTGAACCATTGTGAACTAGTGTGAACCAATATGAACAAGTGTGAACTAGCAGCAACTTCAGCTGAACTGTGAGGTGGACTTTTCCCACTTGTTAGCCACTGGAATTGCTATTGTTTTATATAAAGTCCCTGAGCATTGAGGTTTTTCATGTTTCTTCAAATCTAGTTAGTTCACTCCAGCATACATTGTTCAGCCCTTTTAGAACTACTAAGGATCTCTGGTAGTGTAATGGTTATGAATTGGGCTGCTAATCTCGATGTCAGCGGTTCTGCGGGAGGAAGATGAGGCTTTCTGCTCCTGTAAAGATTTACAGCCTTGGAAACCCTGTACAGAGTTGCTATGGGTCAGAATAGACTTGACAGCACTTAACAACAACAACAACAACAAAGCAATATGGAGTCACTGGTGTGGTGCTGTGGATTAATGT
>NW_006408622.1:2974735-2994729 GCF_000296735.1 Chrysochloris asiatica
GAGCTTTTTTTTTATTATTATTATTATTAAACTTTTTAATTTGGGAATAAATCTAGAGTTGCATACAGAACAGTTTCAAAAATAGTACAGAGGTTCTCATATATCACGTGCTAAATTATTGTTAAGTTCCATCAAGTCAGTTCCAACCCATAGCGACTCTGTATAGAGTTTCCGAGGAGTGGCTGGTGAGCTTGAACTGCCAACCTTGTGGCTCAAATGACTTTGCAGACCAGACCAGCGAACTAACCCACAGGTAGTTCCTCCTAATGTTGACATATTATATAACCAAGGTACACTTGTCAAAACTAAGAAATAATTATGGTACAGTACTTGTAACTATGTTTTTGTTTTTTAATATTGCCAGTTTTTTGATTAATGTTCTTTTCTTGCTACATGGCTCTATTCCAGGTACTACACTGAAATTAGTCATCATGTGTGCTTATTTCACCCTTTATGTGACAACTTCTGAGTTGTTCTTGTTTTTCATCACCTGGATACTTTTGAAGGTACTGGCCAGGTGTTTTGTACAATAGCCTTCAATTTGGATTTGTTCAGTGTTTTCTCATGATTGGTTTGGAATTCTGAGTTTAAGGGAAGAATACCAAAGAGGCAAGTTACTTTTCACATCGTATTGCGACTCATCACTGGTAATGAAAATCTTGATCACTTCATTAAGATGGTGCCTGTTTGATTTCTTTATCAAGCTATTATTTTTCCCTCTGCTCTTCAGATACAAGCCATTATGTCCATTCTACAATCGTTGTTAAGTGTTGCTGAGTTGGTTCCGATTCATAGCGACCCTGTATAGGGTTTCCAAGGAGCAGCTGGTGGATTTGAACCACCAACTTACACTTCAAATCAACCTTGTGATCCACTGCTTATCCTACAGCGCCATACCAGGACTCCCATTCTATACTTGTTGTTAAGCGCCGTCGAGTTGATTCCAACCCACAACGACCCTATATAGGGTTTCAAAAGGATCAGCTGGTGAGCTTGAACCGCCAACCTTGCAGTTCAAACGACTTTGCAGTCTGGCACATTAACCCACAGTGTCACACCAGAACTCCATTAAGTGGAAAGGAAATGAAGCCCTACTTATTTATTTATTTTTGGCCAGTCACAAAACTTTAATAGGCAAAAACAAGACTGGAACTCTAGACCCAAATGTCCAGTTCAGTGCCCTATTCTCTACTTTCCATCGTCTGACCCACATTCACTGTGTGATTATGCAGGTATCTACCCTCCAGAACTTTCTCAAGCAATTTTGACTGCAACTACAAATGAATACCAAATCAGTTATATCATCTAAATATTTTGCCATCACCTGAGAGTTGCAGAGAAAATAACTCTCAGATCTTCTTCTCTAGCATCCTTTCTTAATAATAGTATAAAAATTGAACTGGGAACTAAGGAGATGAAGAGAATGCCATTTCTACAGACTGAAGTCGGAGCTACTGAGACACTGGGCTTTAAGGCTGGTTGAGGTGCAGCCATGCTGCCAGCTGCTCGGCTTTGACAGAGAAAGTTCTTAAATGTTAGAAGGAAGTTTGTCCATGTCAGTTTGAGTTTCTCTGTTTTTCTGAAGATGTTTTAAATACAGCTTTTAAACCTGCATTTAATGGTGGCTTTACATGTTTTTGTTTTTAAATTACTTGTACATAAATAAGTTGCCTTTTTTTCTGGTCATCCGTCTTGAAGACACGTGTCACCTCTGTTTCAAGTCCTGCATTCATTGGTCACCAATGTTGGTCAAATCTGTCCTTCATTACTATGACACTGACCTGCAGAAACCCTCACACTTCAGGCCTACCATACCCTCCCTACTGGGATCTGGAATCTCATGCGCTCTTCCCAACCCAAGCTTTGCTGCAAATCAATACCTGAAGCCCTACTTCGTGAAAGGGGAAGAGGAAGTATCTGCAAATATTACTGATAGCATACATTTTAAATGCTATGTTGTTAATCTTTGTTTTTGTTTTGTATTCCTTTTTTAAAAAAATGGTGAAGATTGTTTCGGCAAGTAGTTATGTTGCTTGATACTACTGATCGTGACCCACTTTTAAGTCTTGTTACGATGGGGCTAGAGCGTTCTAGGGTTAATTTCCTAAGGTATGACCTTTGTTGGGTCTTTGCTGATGTCCCCAACTATTCAAGAAGATCTGTCCACTTTGGCAGGATAAAATTTGAACAGCTATGGGAATGATTCACCTTTTAGCGCTCCAGTATTGCTCTTTGTCCAGACTCGTGGAATTTCACCCTTTGTATGCCAGCTCATCATTTACCAGAGTCCCCATGGTACCTGTATGCAGATTTCTGGAGCCCTCCTCTCCACCCTACTAATTCCAGCTGCTTCAGCCTCCCCATCTTCTAATCTTTTTCCTCCTCACCTCAGCAAGACCAATTCTGTTTTGCTTGAGTTTTTCCTCTCTGTGGTTCAGTTGTGATTATAGGGCTCGTCTGATCTTAGTCTTTGCCTGCCTGTTGTCCCCTTGTCTGAAAACACTTGTCTCATAGATGCTGTTCAGTTTTCTAGCTGTTGATGGTAGGAGGGCAAGATCTCTACCAGTTACTTCTGACAACTAGAACGAGAAGTTCTTGGCAGGACTCTTTCATGGTAGGTGCATTGTGTGGAGTTCCTTGATTAATTTCATGGCTTGCATTTCCTATGGTTACATTCCCAGGGGAGGCTCCCCTCTTCTCCCCCTTGCTTATAGATAGAAATAAGTTAACTCGCACTTTCCCTTGGACAGTGGGAAACACCCTTCCTGTCCTTTTGCTCTCTGGCTCAGCCCTTCCCAGGGCTAGTCTTCATGTGCGACCTTGGTGGTTATGTGCCATGGAGTTGATTCTAGGAACCCTGTTTTCCAAGGATGTAAAACTAATTTTACAGGAGCAGAAAGCCTCATCTTTCTCCCACAGATCGGCTGGTAGTTTAGAACTTCTGACCTTGAGGTTAGCAGCCTAACTCATAACCGCTACACTACCCGAGCTCCTTATGTGTGACCTTTGTCCTGACTAACTCCACAATTGAGCCTCCTGTTTCCTGGAGCTTGCCAGGTCAGCTCTAGCTTGTGCCTGTGACTTTAGCTTTTTCTTTTCCTTTTGCCACTGGTGATTTCTTGCAAAGCAGGCTCAATATTTGTTATTTCTAGATGTTTTTTAGCAGGAGAGCAGGCAGAGTATATTGTCTACGATATTCCTGAGCATCTTCCCTGTGTGAAGTACTGTGCTGAACCCTACAGGAGGAAATTCACAATAGTTACGGTATTTACTTGGAAAGGCTGATGTCGTTGTTGTTAAGTGCCATTGAGTTGTTTCCGACTCCTAGCGACACTGTATACGGTTTCTAAGAAGCGGCTGGTGAGTTTGAAGCATCGACCTTGTAGTTCAAACCAATCTTGTGGTCCAGGGCTTATCCTACAGCATCACGCCCATACGGAAGGTAGGTCAAGGATAAAGGTCAAAGGAGAATACCAGCATTGCTGCAATGTGAGTTCAGACTCGGAGCCATAGTGTGCTCTGTGGGGTAAGAGAATTAGCACCAGCTTTATGTCAGAGGAGGTACTCTAGATAGGATTAAGAGTCAATAGAATTTAAAGGATGGAAAGAATCCTGGTTTAGGGGACAGAGCTAATAAAATGAGAACTTACAGAGGGGTTTATTTATACTTCATTCAAATAAAAACAGAGTCAATCAAGAAATATTTTTCAAAACTAAAAGCATTTTCTTGGGATCCAAGAATTTAAGGTCTTAAAAACTAAACTGAAGAACTGTTGTTGTTGTTGTTGTTAAGTGCCATGGAGCCGGTTCTGACTCCTAGTGACCCTCTATAGGGTTTCTGAGGCTTTAAATCTTCGCAGGAGCAGAAAGCCTCATTTTTCTCCTGCGGAGTGGCTAGCAGGTTCGAAGAAGAATAGGATGTCGGTAATAATTTGGTGATGAATCCTTTTTGCAAGGGGTTCAATGTAGTGGAAATTGTAGTGAAAACAACATGTCTGTTTTAAGGGCGGCTTTGATAGTCTGAGATAGACAGTAGCA
Source organism: Chrysochloris asiatica (assembly GCF_000296735.1). Taxonomy (NCBI): domain Eukaryota; kingdom Metazoa; phylum Chordata; class Mammalia; order Afrosoricida; family Chrysochloridae; genus Chrysochloris; species Chrysochloris asiatica. The sequence continues at coordinate 2,978,774 of NW_006408622.1, forward strand.
CATAGGCTGTATCTGCCAGTAGTCACAAAGGCCAAAAGAGTAAGTTTATTTTCTACAGCAACTGGAAATCTTTCAGGGAGCACTTGTTAGGAGTTAATTGAGGTGTAACCAAAGAGCAGCACTCAGACCCTCTTCAGAAAAGTGAAGTTTGCAAATACTTGCTGGTAACTTGAATGCATTAAAAAACGTGGCTTCACGTTATCTTTGCAGGCTCTCAGTAGGATTTGGATTCCTGCGTTCTGTAGTCCGGTTTCTTCATACTTGGATATATGTGTATTTTGTGTGTGGTGGTAGCATATCCCAAATGTGATTGCTAGTGAGTCCTTTAATGAGAGTAATTCTATGCAAGCCTGTGCCCGTGTGAGAACTTTGCCAGAAACTCTCAAGAATTAATAAAAATTTCTGGAAATTGTATTTTGGATAAATAAGGAGATAACAACTCAAGAATTGCATCTAGAATCAGCTAAAGAAAAGGAACCCCCCCTTCCCGCAAATCTTTGCTCACTAGTATATTAGATTGATTTTAAAACTGTAAAATATTTGGAAAATGTCTTTGTGTTATAACGTAATCACCTAATTAGGGCCTGGGATGGGAAATTTCATGATGCTTAATAACAGATTTACCTCAGAACATTCCGTTGTGAAGGGAAGTCTGAGAGCACAAGGCTGAGCGAGCGTGGTGGGGGCAGCTGGAAGAGCTAAGCTCACTCTGCACACCGTCCGCCTGTCTTCACTTCAGCACTCTTCAAGACTACCGGTCCCCCTTCCTCTGTTTTCTCTGGAACTGAAAAACAACTCTCTCAACTTTGAAATGCTCTCCTCGACAGGACTAATGAGTCAATCACTGGCTGGATATATGGCAGACACAAACTAGAACTTGCTGTCCGCGGTGGGAATACCCGTCCCTATAGATTGGGACCATGAAAGCTAATCAGTAACGTGACGTCTTTTCAGTAAGCAGTGCTTGACTCATTACCCAGACAGCATTTTCTTGCTTTGGAAATCTAAAATGGCAGATTTCTCAGTCCTAATAGTGGCAAACGCAGCTGCTTTTGTTGTTTGTTTTAGCAAAGTAACGACTTCTGCGAAAAGATGAACTAGAATTAAAAGAAAGAAATCAGATGTGTGTATTTGGTATGCAATATTTTTGTATTACAAATAGCTACATTCTAACCCGCATTAACCCCATGATATGTGAATTTTGCCAACTCCTGCTGTGTCTTTTAAATCAAATCCAGTAAATCACTGTGAATGTTCTAATTTCTAAACAAACTAGTCTTCCAGTAGAGGTACTTTAACACTGTACTGCAAATTAGACAACCTAAGATAAATGGACCATCTTTGTTAATTATGTAGTTTAATTGATCAAAACTACCAGATAGGATTTTATTTATAGCAGTCTTGCTTAGTATCAAATTCTCTACTATTAAATAGCTAGTGAGTCGTATATTTGGGGTCATTAAGATATATGCTGTTACTTAGCTTCTGTTAACCTTATTAAGTATCTTCTTTTTTGTCTACTTCATGTCACAACATGAAACCCCTTTTAATTGAGATGACCAACTACTATTAGCTTGTTCATCCCCGCCCCGCCCCCACTGAATACACGAATACAAAGCACTTTTCATCTTTGCTCTATTGATCGAGCAGCAGTTGAACTATATTCAGAACCTGGTGGAGGAAGATGGGAGAAGACCCCCTCTCGATGCCCTTTTTGGTGGCAGTTTTGCTCTCTGGCACACCCCGCTGCCTGCGTGTAACTAAATCTGCACACCAGTAGGTAGCAGTGGTGAGCAGCAGCACCGACAGAAAGCTGCCAGTCAATGATTGTAAATTATTATTCATTTCTGTTATAGGTGGGGTGTGCAGTCAGTTACAGTAATAATTACCAGGACTGGAGGGTTTCCTAGGCAACCAATTTCCCCCCTCATTCATGCTGTTGCTGAGAGAGTGCCTGTAAAGCATGACATTGCTGTATTGTGAGGTTTGTTGCCCCCCTGCTGCTCCAGGTTTGAGGTTAGTTACAGCATCATAAGGTGCTCTCAAGCATAGAGAGCTCAAGACAGGGCTGAAAAAGCAAGCTGGGGAGAGAAGCCCTCCTCCACCGCTTCGCTTTTAAGGGGCAGGGCTTTAAAAATGCAAATGCCGCGGCGGCCTGCCCCGTGCTCTGGGTACAATTTCTTTAAGTTGTGCAATCTTTTATTTTTTTACTCTTGGAAGCGACGGTGGGTCATTTCGTTTTTAAAGGTTTATTATTTAATAAGAATATGCAGAGACAGTCCTGTAACTAGACCTTTCCTTAGGATCTGAGTCAAATAAATCAATGGGGACTTGTCACAGCTAATCATGGTCAGTGGTGCTTGTTTATCCGGTTTTACGAAAATGATTCATAAAGAGGAAGATAGGACATTATTTCTGCAAGAGCAGGATTAGTCCTTTATGTGGTAAGAAAATAATAGAAACCGCATCTATAATCAGGGATCTATACAGGAATCGCATTATCCTACATTTGGGGGCTCTCTAATCTTTCATTTTAATGAACTTACCTCAAGTGCTTTGCAGAGATAAAAAGTAGTATTTGTGTCTGCTATGAAAAAGGATACAGGGACTCATGTTTCCATCTCACATGGAGATGTGAAATGTTTATCCATTTACAAGTCACAAACCCAAACAGGACAGATCCAGGTCGTGTTCCCTGCTAGATGATTTCAGAGACGTTTGGTAGCTCACACTGGAGGCATTTATTACCAGGAGCTCCCAGCCAGAGCATGGGCTCCCAGTCACTGTCCAGCATGGGGTTAAGACCAGTCATCTCGCTACGTGTGAACCATGCCTGGACTCGTGAGCCTCCAGAGCTTGTTAGAGTCCATGCTTTCTGGGAAAGGGCATGAAGGGGCCCTGCACTGCTGTGGCTGCCATCCCTCTGACCTGGCTTCCTGCTGAGACCAGATGCCCACCACCCCACCTACCCTAAGTCCTTCTGGGCAGGTGATGGTGAACCTGCCACCCACGTTCTGCGATGAGAGTAGGCACGGAAGCCAGAGTCAACAGCCCTACGCCTCTGCTGTCCCTGTGCTGCCTTCTGCCACTTGCCCCAAGCCCCTTCTGTTCTAGAATGTGGGCCCTCGGATCCTTGAGTCTGGGACAGTGAACATACACAGCCATCGCCGCCCACTCATGGGAACACAAGTGTCAGTTCTTGACAGTCACTTTGTTGGATGTGAGTTTACAGAGTGATCTATAAAAGTGAATTTATCAACTATGTTTCTGATATTAAAGACATTATATATAAATATATGTAGAGAGAGATAAAATGGAATTGTTTACACTAATCCGTCAAGATGGGTTCATGTGAAGTTTACATTTACCTTAAATAGCTTAATCTTTCAAAAATAATTTGGAAGTCAGAACTACAAGGCTAGCACCTGCTGGCATAAACAGCCAGTTTTTCTCTGGATGCTTCCAACAGCCTGAAATAGAAGGGAGAGGGTCTCATCTGATTTAATGCTCTGATATTCTTCAGTGGGGAGTCCTGGTGTGGTGTTGTATGCAAGGTTGGTGGTTCAAACTCACCAGCTGCTTCTCCGAAACTCTACACGGGGTCGCTATGAGTCGGAACTGACTCAATGGTACTTAACAACAATGACATAATTCAGAAGAGGACTTCTGCCCAGTTGAGCAAAGGAAATATGTTTTAATTTCCATAGTGCTCATCTCTCTGGTATAAATGATCTAAACTGTAGGGTTTGGCGCTGTGGGATAAAGCACTGGACTGAGTTGAAACCAACTCCACAGCACTTAACAACAATAACAACAATGTTATAGATTAGATAATGAACTGATAACATGGTACACTGTAAAACAAACACATGCAATGAAGTCCTTATTTTCTGGGAGACAGCTATGTTTGCAATACAAAGTTAAAGAGGGGAAAAAAAGGGACCATGCTCAAAGATTTTTCTGAACCCTAGATTCAAAACAATCCCTTCTCGTGTCATCTTCCGGATTTTGGAGAAAGAAGGAATAGTGTCCTCTTCAGAAGGCGCTAGTTTCTTGTTGAGTAATAATGATTAAAATTTGAAAATTTAAAATTTTAATTTAAAATTGGGCAGCTTCTTGATAATTGCTTAAAAAACCAGAATTGAACCATTGCAGAAAACATTGACAAAATCTTAAGGTTAAAGCATTCTTGCTTTCTTCTTTTTCTTCTTCTTTTTTTTTTTTTGTCTAAAGATTACTCTGCACCCCAGACAAAGGAAATATTTAAACTGTTAAATTTGAACAAAGATACAGTCTGCTTATGACTTCTCTGAAGCCCTATAAAAATTCTTTAAAATTGCCTATTCACTCAAATTTACTGAGTGTAGCAAAAATGTCAAAGGCATAAAGTCAGAGAAGATTGAATAAAATAATGCAGAAAGACAGATTAGTCATGCACAGACCCACACAGCCTTTCAAAGCACACAATACCACTTTTTATTACCGCTCTATCTTTACAAAGACTACGTTCAATACATAGAAGATGATACATGGTCAGTCATGTAATCTGCCTTTGATTCCAAGACCCATTTATCTGGGCCCCTTTCACAATGACATTGATGAGAGATCTCAGTGTTTTCAGAGCATTGTTTTATTTATCATATATAATGGCTGGTGAAAAAATAGGAATTATGTCACCGGTGGCACATGAAAGACTTGCATAGAAGGTTCTGTGACAAAGTTTGGTAAAACATAGAACAAGGAGGCTCATGAAATGTTTGTTCCTCTCCTGTCTGCCCTGCTGCGCCTTCTCTTCCATTTGAATCCATGGTGAGAAGTACTGAGTTCTCACAGCCAACTGTAGGACACCTCAATTTTGGTAAACTCTTTGGCAATAACATTTTTGTTTAAATTTAGAACATATTTTCATTCCTTTCGAGTTGCTTGCCATGATTTATGCATTTGCAATGGGAAAGGGAGACTATTTGTCAGCCACAGTTTTGTATCTTGCAAATTTAATAAAGAGCAGCCCTTAAAGATAGAATTTCTTGGGCTGCCACGATTGACAAAAGCCAGCTAATGTTGAAATGTCAACAGCAAACCTCATCAGCAGGCTGTGCAATCAAGAGAGCACCACACTGCATACATGTTAACACATGTATACAGTGGGCATGTGTACACACATGTCCAGGGGCAGTGGTGGAGAATGAGTGGAGCTCAGTGCTAAGAATTTCTCAGGGAAATAATGTTCTTGTCTACAAATCCTAAGTGTCAATGACCAGTTCCAGTTGCCTTCAAGTCCACGCCAACTCAAGGCGACCCCACAGGTGCCAGTCCCATTGGGTTTTCAAGACTGATTTTTCTAAACTCGATCACCAGGCCTTTAGTCTCGCGATTAGCGGTTGAGCACGTTCATCTCTTACAACATCCAAGGAAAATCAAAATTTAAGGACCCAGTGTTGTGTCTGTGGTCAGGGAGAGAGAACAGCAGCATTAAATGACAACTGTCTTGCATATGTTCTTTGGGGAAAACCCATTTCCATATCCATGGGGAATTGCTTTCTCTGTTTGTGCTTTGGTGTTGTCAGAACATTCAGTAACAGTTTTGGGATGCTTCATGTTTTAGGATCCTGGACCAGCCCCTCCAAGGAACATAAAGTTGCTCAGAATCATCATCTGGGCCTTCAGTGACATCATGTCCATGGCTCAGCTTATGGATCCCGGGCAAGCCAGACTGCTTTTTTTTTTTTAAGTTTTTATTGTGAATTGAGTGATAGTTTATGTGGGAGAATATCGGTTGTATACCATCGTTTCATTTCAATGATTATAGTCTTTGTGCATTCAACAGTATTAGCTTCTATTCCTTTTGTTGTTGTTGTTTTGGGAGGGAGGGGGGAGATATACACAAAACCACTCAGGAATATATAATAATTTAAACAATCAAAGGGCACATTCTTCAAGCCTGCTTCCTGGCCACCAGCACTCAGCTGCTCCCGCTCGCCATGACCTCATCTCTGCCTCCGTCTCCAGTGTTGCTGCTTCTCTGGATAGGGTTCCATATCCTGTTCATGCTCTTCTCGATTGATGGTCCTAAGGTCCTCTGTTTCTGGACTGTAAGTTTAACTACTCCCCCGTTTTTGTTACAAAACTTCTACCTTTACAGTTGTGACAGCCACAATTAGTTATAACAATTGCTATTGAATCATAAGAATCTTATCCCCATCTCTTTTCCCCACACCTGTTTAGACAAGATGAAAATTATTCATTGGAAACTCTACCTTTCCCCACACACTCTGAAACTAAACTCCCTCTTGGAAACTTGTAAGCCAGTCACTTTGTGCCTTTATCACCCCCTCATTTTAGGTAGCCAATGTCTAAGTTGCCTGTCCTATCTACCCTGTATACAGAGGGGGATAGGACTGATACTTGATGTGAAGACTCCTTCCCTCTCTTTTGGTATTTTGAGCTACTACAACCATATGTGTAAGTCAATTTCATCAAATTGTAACAATTTACACTTGTTTCCTTTATCAAAAAAAAAATTTTTTTTTTTTTTTAATCTTCCTTTAGTTGAGCTCTGATGATCAAGCCATCGAGGCTAGGTCAAATGGATACTATCTGCAAGTTTGGGCGTTCTTGTGTGTCTCCCCTCACTTCATATCAGATGGATGCTTCACTCTCAGCTCTAGCCCTCTGTGGCTAGGTCCTTGTCCATGAAGCCCACTTACTTTTCTGAGTCGTTTACTTGCAAATACTAGAAGGCTTTGTGGCTGTGGTAAATCGTTGTATATGGACATGCTCAAATTGAAGCTGATAAATGCTCATTTCTTCTGTGGGGGATAAGCAAAGCTACTTTTGTCTTTCAGAAAGAGTTTATTTGGTCCTCCTTCCTTGGCTAAGTGAGACTGTCTTTCTGTTTCAATGACATCCTTTTTATAGACCAGAAGCTAAGGCTGTAGAGGGACCTTGAAGTGAATGGAAGCTGAGAATGGGAAAGCCTTTCCCAAGGTCTCAGAATATTTTAGCCTCAATGCCTTCATGTCAGCATTGGAGTTGGGGTAAGAAGGGGGATGGCCGGGTTAGGAAACACGCTCTTGGTGGATGAAGAGGCTCAGCATTTAAGGTATTATACCTTGACTTGCCCACATTACTCGTGCCTCCTTTCTTCCCATTTCTTCAGGATTTTGACTCATACATACCAATGTTTTCCCCTTGCTCTTCTCCTCCCTTCTCCTCTTCCTTGTCACTGACTGCTTAAGTAACCCTGGGGCAGTGTGGTCTCAATCCTCTCCAGATATTGGTCACCAGGTCCTAGGGACCCTAAACTGGAATGTCCAGCTTCCTTATCCCTCTGTTCACATGATAAATGAAGACATAGCATACCTGCTATATATATAGTTCATTGGGTACTGAAGAAAGGAAGGTACAAATCTAGGGAAATTAAGACTGATTTTGTGGGGGAGATGGGAAGGGGTTACATGCCATTTGTTTTCTTTAACCAGAACATTAATGTTTTCTCAGCCATCATCTTCTCTGAGTTGCTGGGAAATGCTCCACGTACCCCTGAGATTCCTCCCTTCCTTTCTGAAGGCTTCTATAGGCAGAGACCTGAAATGTTCAGCAGAGAGGGGAGTTAGTAAGAGGTAAGGTCTTCATAAGTGGCTTTCATCCCTGTGAAACAGAATGCTGTTTCTCTAGGTTGGCTTCCTAATGCTTTATTTGAGGGGAAAAAAATTTTTTTTCAAAAATACTTCTTGCACCCTTATTATGTGGTAGAGAGTCTCCAGGTGGTGAAACACTTAAGCATTTGGCTGGTAACTGAAATACTGGAGGTTTAACTCCACCCAGAGGCACTTTGGAAGAAAAGCCTGGTAACCTACATTCTGAAAAATCAGTCATTGAAAACCCTCAGGAGTGCAGCTCTCCTCTGACATACATGCCCTGAGTTCGAATCAACTCCATGGAAGCTGTTGTTAGATGTGGTCAAGTAAATCTGTTCCAGTTCATAATGATCCTAGGAGCAGAAGAACCGAACCATGTCGGGTCCTGCACCAGCTTCACAAGTTTTGCATTTGAACCCATTGTTGCTGCCACTGTGTCAATCCATCTTGTTACAGGGTCTTCCTCTTTTCGCTGACCCTCCACTTTATCAAGCATGATGCCACTCCTAGAACTGGTTGGTCCCTCCTGACAACACAGTACGAGAGAGGACCATACTATCATGGCATCTAAGAAGCATTCTGGCTGCACTTCTTCCAAAACTGATGTGTTTGTTCTAGTAGCCCATGGTGCTTTTAATATCCTTTTCCAACACCATAGCTCAAACGCATCAATTCTTCTACAGTCTTCCTTATTCACTGTCCAACTTTCACATACATATGAGGTGATTGAAAATACCATGACTTGGGCCAGGCGCACCTTAGACCTCAAACTGACATCTTTGCTCTTCAACACTTTAAAAAAGTCTTTTGTAGCAGATTTGCCTAAGGCAATATGCTGTTAGATTTAAAAAAAAAAACACTTTTTTTATTGTGAATTGACTGAAGGTTTACAGACAAGGTCATCTTTTTACATTCAGCAAATCATACACTTTGTTTCATCTCAATGATTGCAATCCCCTCCATGCAACAACAGCTCTCCCACTTCCTCCCTGTGGTTCTAGTTCCTTTCCACCCTCTTTCCCATCCCTTCTCAACTTTGTCCTTAGGTAAATACTGCCCTTTGGATTGTGAATGATTAATCATTCCATGGAGAGCATACCTCACTAGTGTTGTTGTCCCTCTTATCAACCACTTGGCTGAAAATTGGGCCAAAAAGGTGCATTCTTTTCTAGACCTAACGGGTGGTTGAGGACCATAGTCTTGGGTTCCTCCAGTCTCTTTCTGACCAGCAAGCTCAGTCTTCTTTTAATAATTTCTACATTTCCCCCCTTCTCTATTTAGGACCTTCTAATGTGATTTCTTTCAGAGCATTTGGTAAAGGTAGCTGGGCACCATCTTCTGGTCTCAGAGTCATGGAGCCTGATGTTCACATGTTCCATTGGTCCATTGGACTATTTGTTTCCATGAATCTTCACTTCTCATCACTCTTCTTTCTTCTGCACATGGAAAGACAAATAGCTGTACCTTAGATGGCCACTCATGAGCTTTTCAGATCCCAGACACTACTCAACAATGTAGGATGTAGATCATTGTCTTTGTGGACTATGTTATACCAATTGATCATGGTGTCCCCTGAGACTATGGCCCTTAGTCCTCAGGCCCAGCAACTCATTGTCTTAAGATGGTTGATAATATCTAAGAAGTTTTCATCACTTTGCCTGCTGTATGCTTCACCATGTTCAAAGTTGTATTTGCAGCAAATATCCACTACCAAACCCTTATAGATTTGTAAGTCTACTCCTACTCCACTTGATTTATTGAATGCTGCTTCCATGAATGTGTGGCACTAGAGGATCAGAACTGGACTGGGAACTACAAGGTTGGCAGTTCAAACCCACCAGCTGCTCTTTGGAAACCCTGTACTGAGTCACTATGAGTTGGAACAGACTCAGTGACACTTAACAACAGCAACAACATCAGCTTCCATGAGTGTTGATGTAGATCCAAGCAGAATGAAGTCTTTGAAAACTTCAATCTTTTCTGCATTTATCATGATGTGATTTTTTTGGTCCAGTTGTGAGGCTCTTTGTTCTCTTTACATTGAAGTGTAATCTATACTGATGGCTGTAGTCTTGGATCTTCATCATGGAAGCTGGTTACTGGTTGTTATGTGGTAGATACTGGGGAGAGAGTAATAAACAAGATGGATATGGTCACTGCCTTCATGGAAGTCAGACTCTATTGAAAAAGACAATATAAATACAAATTGTACCCAGAAAATAATGGGAGGCATGGTGAATGTGGAGTAGCTGAAGTGAATGACAGAAATAATGAAGTAAAAGAACTGAACAGAAGATTTCAATGAGTGACTTGAGAGGGCAAAGTATTATAGTGAAATGTACAAAGACCTAAAATAAAAGAACATGCCTAGCATTTCTCAAGCTGAAAGAATTGAAGAAAAAGTCCAAGCCTCTAGTTATAATATTGAAGGATTCTATGGGCAAAATATAGAATGATACGGAGGGTGTCAAAAAAAGATGGAAGGAAATCAAAAACAATAATGGCAGGCTGATTGACTACCACAAGAAAAAGCAAGTCATTCTCCCGGAAACCATCGAGGCAAGTGGTCGGGTCCCCTCAGGGCAAACCTTCTTCCAAGACTAAGATTCAAGGGGAATACACGAGCAGGCATGTGATCTTGCTGCTGAGCATGTTGGTCACCAGTAAGGTGAAGTGGGGGAAAAACAGCAATGAAGTTGTGAGCTAAGTCCAACCACGTTCAATAGACTTCTGTCAACTTGGGTTGAGACATGGTTGGTCAGCAGTCCCTGGGGACTCCTGGGCCCAGGGACAGGGACATGGCTGCAGAGGGTTAGAGTGGAGAGTGCAGGGTCCATCTGATATGAAGTGAGGGGAGATGCACCCATACTTGCAGATAGTACCCATTTGACCTGGCTTCAATGGCTGAATGATCAGAACTCAACTAGAAGAAGAAAGAAAAAGGAAAAAAAGGTAATGCACTACAATCTGATGAACTTGACCTATGCTTGCGGATGTAGTAGCTCAAAAGAGGGAATGAATCTTTACAATGAGGATCATTCCCACCCCCTCAGTACACAGGGTTGACAGGGATGGGCAACTTAGTGGTTACTCAAAATGGGGGAGGAGGGGTGGCTATAAAGGCACGAAGTGACTGGCTTACACATTTTCAAGAGGGAGCTTAATTTCAGAGGGTACGGAGGATGGTACAATCTTCACTGAGTGGTTTCCAACCTGTCTGAACGGGGCTGGTGAAAGGAGATAGGGATAAGACTCTGTGGGTCAATAGTGAATAATTGCAATCAGGATTGATTGTGAGTGTTGCAAATGTAAAGGAAGATGTTTTGTAACAAAAGGAGGGGGGTGTCTGATCTTACAGTCCAGGAGCGGAGGACCCTGGGACCATCAAGGGAGAAGAGTGGAGTGCGGGACCCTACGCAGAGAAGCAGTGATGCCAGAGATGGAGGCAGGGACGATGACATGGAGAGATGGAGTGGCTGGGGACTCTAAACTCAGGAAGGGAGAGGGGCTGTGTGTTGATGGCCAGGGGGCAGGCTTGTGGGGTGTACCCTATGGCTGTTTGATGATGCCTGGAGAGGATTGTAATCATTGCAATGAAATCAAATAAGATCAGATGAATGTAAAGCTAATGTTCTTCCATGTAAACTATCACATAGTTCACAATAAAAACTTAGAGAAAAAAAAGAAGATAGAAGGAATACACAGAGTCATGGCACCAAAAAAAGCTGGTCAATGTTCAGCCATTTCAAAAGGTGCCATATAATCAAGAACCAATGGTATTGAAGGAAGAAGCCCAAGCTGCACCGAAGGCCTTGATGAAAAACGAGGCTCCAGGAATTGATGGAATACCAACTGAAATGTTTCAACAGATTGATACAAATCTGGAGACACTCACTAGTCTGTGCCAAGAAATTTGGAACACCTGGCCATCTGACTAGAAGAGGTCCAGATTTGTGCCCATTCCAAAGAAAGGCGATCCAATGGAATGCAGAAATTATTCAACAACATCATTAATGTCACAAAGAAGTAAAATTATGCTGAAGATAATTTAATAAATAAAACAATTGCAGCATTACATGGACAGAAAGAGTTGCCAAAAATGCAAGCTGGATTTGGAAGAGAACGTGGTGTCAGATAGATCTTGGCTGAAGATAGAAAATACCAGAAAGATATTTACCTGCATTTTTATTGACTATGCAAAGGCATTCGACTGTGTAGATCATAACAAATTGAGGATACCATTCTGAAAAGTGGGAATTCCGGTACACTTAATTGTGCTCATATGGAGGCAAGAGGCAGTCACTTGAACAGAACAAGTGTTTAGTGTGTGGTTAAAATCAGGAAAGGTATATGCCAAGGTTGTGGCCTTCCATCATAATTAGTCTGTATGCTGAACAAATAATCTGAGAAGCTAGACAATATGAAGAACTTGGCAATAAGATTGGAATAAGACTCATTAACAACCTGTGATATGCAGATGACACAACCTTTCTTGCTGAAAAGGAAGAGGACATAATGCACTTAGTGATGAAGATCAAAGACTACAGCTTTCAGTATGGATTACACCTCAACATAAAAATCCTCACAACTAGACCAATAAGCATCATCGTGATATGTGGAGAAAAGATTGAAGTTGTCAAGGATTTCATTCTACTTGGATCCAGATCAACACACATGGAAATAGCAGTCAAGAAATCAAATTACATAATTGCATTGGGCAAATCTGAAAAACACCTTTTAAAAGTGTTAAAAAACAAAGATTTCAATTTGAAGACTAAGGTGCTCTGGACCCAACACATGGTATTTTCAGTCATTTTATATGCATGTGAAAGCTGGGCGACCAATAAGGAAGACTGAAGAAGAACTGGTGCATTTAAATTATCGTGTTGACAAAGAATGTTGTATATATCACTAACTGCCAGAAGGAAGCAAGAGAAAGATATTTTCTGCTCCTGACTCAGGGTCTCTATGAGTGGGAACTGACTTGACGGCATACAGCAACAACACATCCAGAAGCAAGAACAAACACGTTTTGGAATAAGTGCAGCAAGAATGTTCTTAGTATGTGAGAGATCAGTCCTGGAGAAGGACATCATACTTGATAAAATAGAAAAGCAGTATAAAAGAGATGGATTCACATGGTGGTTACACAATGGGTTCAAACATAGCAAGGGTTGTAAGGCTGGCATGGGGCCTCACACTGTTTTGTTCTCTTGTATGTAAGGTGGCTACGAATCAGAACTGAGTCAAGGTCATGTAATAACAACAGGGCAAGGGAGGAAGTGACATGTATCCAGATCTGAAGGATGAACTGTTGTGGCTACAAAGAGTGGTCCAGGCCGAAGGAACAGGGGGCACCAAGCCTGGAAGCAGGAACACCTGTGGCATCTTCAGTGAGGCTGAGTTCTAGCAATACAGAGAGGTCCCAGAGAAAGCATGATCCTGCCAACACCCTGAATTTCAACAATGATGTCAGAGGAATCCTGGTGTGACGCTGTGGGTTAATGCACTGAACTGCAAAGTTGGTTTGACCTGGAAGGTCGGCGGTTCAAGCTCACCAACCAACCTTTGGAAACTCTGTACTGGGTTGTTTTGAGAAGGAATTGACTTGATGGCACTTAACAACAACAACTTTCTATTGCTTTCAGCCACACAATTTGTGTTACTTTTTTATGACGATTCTACAAGACTAATACCCAACTGATGGTATAAAACTTTCATTGAAGACTTTAGGGCAAGATCCTTCCTTGTGTTTCCCATTTTCTGGTCATTCTAAATATTTCTTGGCTACCTGGTAGCGTAGTGGTTACAAACCGGGCTGCGAACCTTAAGGCCAGCAGTTCGAATCTACCAGCTGCTCCGTGGGAGAAAGATGAGGCATTCTGCTCCCGTAAAGATTTACAGCCTCGGAAACCCTGTACAGGGTCGCTATGGGTCGGAACCGACTCGACGGCACTTAACAACAACAACATAGCAGTATAGCTCCAGTCTCTGCCTCAGCTTTCACATGGCTGTCTTCCTCTGTGTGCCTGTCGCCATGTCTCCTCTCCTCTTAGAGGACCATCAGTCATATTGGATCAGGGGCCACCATACTCCACCAGAACCTTAACTCATTATGTTGTAAATTTGCTATTTCCAAATAATGGTACATTCACTGGTAATGGGCGCTAAGGCTTGGATATATCTTTTTTGGGGGACACAAATCAACCCATAACATGTGTGGACGTGAGGGAATGGAAGAACTAAGGGTTGTTACTTTCTGGTTTGTGCAGCTGGGGGAGAGGCAGAACCTTTAAATGACAGAGATGGAGAAGACTGAGAAGAGGTATGGAGAAATCCAGTGAAACCTGAAAAGGTGACTTTGGTTGATTGATTTAAGAACAGGACCATGTAAGACATTTGGGAAAGGAATCCTAATTCTGGAGAATACCAGTGGGGGGCATACCTCTTGCTTCAAGACTCAACCCAACCGTGTTGTTTACCTCTTCCCTCTATTGGAACTTCTTTGTCTGTTTAGATCTTCTACTTGGATTTGTTAGTCTATATGAGAGAAATGGAGTTCTGGTGTGGCACTGTGGGTTAATGCACTGGATGCAGAGTCAGTTTGCACTGCAAGGTGGGTGGTTCAAGCTCAGGAGCTGCTCCTTGGAAGCCCTATACAGGTCGCTATGAGTCTGAACCGACTTAATGGCACTTAACAACCACCACAACAACATTTAAAATATATACTGATGGCTAGCAATGTTACACAAAGTGCGCAGAGGGGTAGAAATGAACCATGTAGGCAGTAGGGGCAAGTGGCAGGTCAGAGGATGGGTGAAGGGAAATCACTGTGGACTTTAGCATCCAGGAAGGTTTTGATGGATGTGGGTCCCCAGCAGAAATTTGGAGGAGAAGATAGATGAATGGACTGAAGAGAGCAGGGACAAAGTGTGTTGGAGAGGGTATGGTCAATGGGACAATTTGCAGAGGGCCATTGTGACTGCACCTAAGGGGCCATAGAGGAGTCCTGGTGTGGCGCTGTGGGCTAATGCATCAGACTGCAGAGTCATTTGAACTGCAATGTCAGCAGTTCAAGCTCACCAGCTGCTCCTTGGAAACCCTATACAGGGTTGCTAAGGGTTGGAATCAACTCAACGGTACTTAACAACAACAACAAGGGGCCATAGAATGTAAGTGTCTGAAAGGCCTCTACTGAGGCCACAAGATCACCTGCCCAAGGAAGTCAAGCACTTCTAGAACTAAGTTCTCAGTCTAGTGTCTCACCACTACATGTTTCAAAAAGTTAAATCATAGATGTAAAGATTTATGCACTAATCTGTTAGTTGTGATATTACTTATAATCATAAAAATTGAGGAAAATCCTATTTTAACACTAAGTGAATGGCTAAAAATTATTATGAAAACATGATACGTGGAACCATCAAAATCATCAAAAAAGGTTTGAAAAGACTTCTTAAATAACATCAGATACTACTTATACTAAAACAGGGTATGAGTACTTTTAGAATTCCATTTTGTAAAAAAAGCCCAAACACAAACATAGGTAATGAAGGAAAAGGCTAGAAGGATGATCCCCAATGTTAAGTGTGGGGGGACTCTGGGGCATTTGTGTGGACTTCTTCCTGTCCTCCTAAGTTTCTGCATTAAGTATAGTTTAACTCTTATTGAAGAATTAATTATTTTAAAGTGTTCTGACATACCTGAAGAAGTAATCCTTTCAATGTCTGCAAAGGAGGCTTGCTTATCCTAACTAACCGCGTCTCCTTCCATAACCTAGCTGTGGTTAAGTAGTTTTGTTATTCTCTCAGATTTGCCTTTAAAAATTATAGGATAACAGTAATACCACAGGAAGGATAACAAAAGTCTGACCATGCTTTCCAAGTTATAAGTTTTCTCTTGTATTTCCTTTTCTTCACACCCCCCCAACACAATGTATGTATATACACATCCCATCAGTTATATGATAGTAACCAAACCAAACCCATCAAGCCAATGCCAACTGATGGTGACCCCATGTGTTAAAGAGTAGAACTTCTCCATAGAGTTTTCTCCATACAGCTTTTTCAGTCACTTACAACTGAATCATAGAATCCATCAGAATCCTTCCCCATCTTCTCTTAGCCAGACCTAGCAAGGCGAAAAGTGTTGTATGGTGGAAGTCACAGACTATGGCTGGAAGAGACATTAAATAATTCACTACATCAGCAACAATGCTGATCTTCTCTTCACATAAGCCTATTGGCCATTTATGTTTATTCTTCTTTGAATTCCTATTTATGTCCATTGCCTATTTTTTCCCACTGATTTGCTTAG
>NW_006408622.1:2995673-3005835 GCF_000296735.1 Chrysochloris asiatica
TCTACTTACCTAACAACTCCCTTTCCCCCACTGATGTGCTTAATAGTACACTCCTTAATATGAGGTGCATTTCTGGGTATTCTATTTTATTTCTCTGGTTAGTTAATTTTTTCCTGCACTAATACCATGTGATATTAATTACAATAGCTTCATACTGAGTCCTAATAAAAGATAAGACAAGCTGTTCTTCTCTATTTTTCAACTTCAGAAGTACCTGGCCATTCTTGGCTCCTCATTCTTCCATGGAATCCTCAGGTGGTGGAAATGGTTTATACACTTGACTGCTAACCAAAAGTTGGTGGTTCAAGTCCATTTAGAGGTGCCTCCAAAGAAGGACTTGGTGATCTACTTCCAAAACACCAGCCATTGAAAATCCTGTGGAGCACACTTCTACTCTGACATACGTGGGGCTGCCATGAGTTGGAGTTGATTTGATGGCAACTGGTGCTGGGTATTTTTCCGGTACATTCTAGAATCATTTAATATGTTCTCTAAAATTTTTTGTTGGATTGTTGAGTCAAATAGTACTGAATTAATACATTCAATTGAGGGAGAATCGACAGCTTTCCAATGTATTATTTTCTATCCATGAATATGGTATATCTCTGTTTAGTTAGGACTTTTAAAAGATCTTTTGATAAAGTTCTCAACTTCCCTTTAGAGACCAAGGACATACTTTATTAGGTTTCTTCCTCAGAACTTGATGTTCTTCAACCACATGGATCTTGTTGTCATGTAACACCCTAGGCTGGTTCATTTTCACTCCACTTTTCTGTCAGGAGAGTATGGGATTGGGGCAGTTGAGAACTGGGCTGAGAGGATGTTTGGGGAATGGATGGTTTGCTGCAGGTGAGGAAGTTCTGATGCAGGTCCACTCAAGAGGAGCATCTGCTCCTCTCTTTGGAGCCCCAGAAGAGCCATGGGTACACTGGGCGATCAAGAGAGGGACTGATTGAGGGAGAAGTAGTCAGTCAGGGGGCGCTCTGTGGTGAGGAGGGAAGGGCTCCTGAGCTCCATGCTTGAGTCCCAGTCTCCAACCTTTGAGAATGGACTTAACCTCTCTCTTCTATGTCAGCAGAGGTACTCAAAGGGGAGGCTCACAGGAGGAAAGATCTGCACAGAATTCTGCATTGTCCTAGGGATTTTCTTTTCATCTCCTTGTTGTTGTTAGGTGCCGTCAAGTCAGTACCAACTCATAGTGACCCTATGCACAACAGAATGAAACACAGCCTGGTCCTGTGCCAACCTCACAATCATTGCTACCCCTGAGTTTATTGCTGCCACCACTGTGCCAATCCATCTGGTTGGGGATTTTCCCCTTTTTTCTGACCCTCCATTTTACCAAACATGATATCCTTCTCCAGGGACTGGTCCCTCCTGATATTATGTCTGAAGTATGAGAGACAAAATCTGGCCATCTTGGTTTCCAAGGAGCACTCTAGCTGTACTTCTTCCAACACAGATCTGTTGGTTCTTCTGGCAGTCCATTCTCATTCAATACCGTAACTCAAATGCATCAATTCTTCTAGGGTCTTCTTTATTCACTGTTTAACGTTTACATGCATATGAGGTTACTGAAAATACCATGGCTTGGGTCAGGCACATCTTAGTCCTCAAACTGACATCTTTGCTCTACAACACTTTAAAGAGGTCTTGTGCAACAGATTTGCCTAATGCAATATGTCATTTGGTTTCTTCACTGCTGCTTCCGTGAGTGTTGTGGTTTGATTTGAGCAAAATGAAATCTTTGACAACTTCAATCTTTTTTCCATTTATGTGAATGTTGTTTATTGGTCCAGTGGTGAGGGTTTTTGTTTTCTTAACATTGAGATGCAACCCATACCGAAGGCTGTGGTTTTTTATCTTCATCAGTAAGTATTTTAAGTCCTCTTTGCTTTCAGCAAGCAAGGTTGTATCATCTGCATATCACAGGTTGTTAACGAGTCATCCTCCAATCCTGATGCCATGTTTTTCTTCATGTAGTCCAGCTTCTCGGAGTATTTGCTCAGCATACAGATTGAATAAGTATGATGATAGAATACAGCCCTGGAACACACCTTTCCTAATTTTAAACCATTCAGTGTCCCCTTGTTCTGTTTGAACAACTGCCTCTTGGTCCATGTACAGATTCCTCATGAACATAATGAAGTGTTCAGGAATACTCATACTGCTCATTGTTGTCCATAGCTTATCATGATCCACATAATTGAAAGCCTTTGTGTCGTCAATAAAGCACAGGTAAACATCTTACTGGTATCCATCTCCTTACCAGCTGAGAATGGTGAGCCATCTCAGGGCTCATGATAAACACGCAACCACAGGGCAAAGTCAGGCCAAAGGCTGTTACAGAACAGATGTCCCTACTATCTGAAGATTAAGTTGCGACTCTCTGGGCCTCAAATGGGGAAGAGTCATCAAGGGAGCATAAGTGAAGGGATACTGAGCATGCCCCCTCTGGGGCTTTGAGAAATGGTGGAGTCTTTTTATGCTGGATGCTAACAGAGAGGGGGTTGATAGTGGGGAAGGAATAGATTGTGCGGATGTGGTCTCAGCCTGAATCACTGCAGTACCCACCTTTGACACTCTTGACCTTACCATAGGCTTTCTCTAGAACCCCAACAACTGGAACTTTTGTCCTGATATGCTTTCCCACAATGACCTTTAAAGTTTAAGACAGACAAGCGGGCTCAGTCTGTCTTAGAACTTTAAAGTCTTGTTTGAACACCCCTCCCCAGTTTTCTGATGCTCACATCCAGGCCCTGGGGATTCCCAGATACCTTTCTCTGGAGTATGTGTCTTTAGAAGGCACCTGAGCTTATCTGTGAGTCACTTCCCCACCAAGCAGCCCCAAAGGCTGCGTCCTCTCTGGAGTCCTGGTCCACCCGGGAGGAGCCTGCACGGGGCAGATAAGTCATCATGCCGAGGAATGATGACAGTCGCCTCCATGTCCATTGATTAATGAAAACAGGGCCACTTGGACACAGAGTAGATGGTTATAAATGGTGCTGTCAGAGAAAAATAATTATTGTATTAATAAGGAAATGGCTCAAAACCAGGCTCAAAAAAGAAAACTTGCAAGTGAGCATCTCCGTGGGTTTGTGGGGCGGATTTGATGTGCTGTGGTGAGGCTTGGGGGAGCCACAGAGGGCGACTCTCTGGGATGCAGCCCCCTCCTTGCCGCGCACAGTGAGGCACGGGGGTGTGCGCGTGCCTGCCCACACACTCGTCTGTGCACACGTGTGGATGTGTGTGTGTGCGTGCCTGTGGATGTGTTTTATGTGACCCAGCTCTAACTGGGAGCTGCAGATTGGCTGGCGTTGTTTGCAGGCATCCGGTACCACTTCCAGCAGGAACTGGGAAAAAACGCGCCTATCTTATTGTACCTGAAACACTCTATGATATGTACTAAATATTATGACTACTCGGGGCCTTGCAATAATTGGTTCACCCACACAGCCATTTAGTCTGCGAGCTGTTCGTTTTACAAATTCTACAATCTTTTAGAAATTCTTTCAGTGCGGAAGATTGCTGCCTGGCCTCAGATTCATTATGGTGATTGAATCCTCTTCAATAGAGAACGGTTTAAAGAGAGCACATGCCCGTGTGTCTCTCTCAGAGTGAAGGCACATAGGTTAAAAGCTTGTCTGGGTGGCATAATTCATTGCCGCTATGCCAAACAATCACGTCTTATTGTGACCTTCATAAGATACAGAAAGGCAACAGCGTGGAGCTCGGCTTTTTTTAAACCCACTCACAGATTTAGCTTCCCAACATCTGAAGCTTGGAGAATTCCTAATTAAATAACCAATTAATAATGTAGAATAGAAAAAGCTATTTTTTTTTCTTCTGAAATGCAAAATCATAATTAATCAGAGCACAAAAAAGCTGCCTGTCTTTATATCAGAAAAATATAGACTAGGTATTTAAATATTCCACCACACCTGAACCCTGGCCATCCGTCATTGTTATGACTTAAAACATCTCAGACTAAATTAGGTTTTGTTTGTATAGAGCAGTGAAAGTCAGATGGCTTGAATGACAAAATTAGAACATGCTCGAATCACTGAGACAAAACCACATAAAGAGGGAGATGTGCAGGGGAAGGGTTGCCAGTATGGAGCAGAAAAATTTCCACAGCTTTTTATTTTTTTAAAAGATGTGTTCTTTCCCATTTCCCCAACCGACTGGTGTAAGTATAAATTTCAGACCCCCAAGAAGACATTCCAGGGGGAAAAAAAAAATGATCCCTGACCCTTGTTAATTACAGCATAGCTCCAAAGCAAGCTTCCCTCCTTTGCCCCTCCCCACCAATTTCTCTGCCTCTTGGTTACCCCCGTTTGCCACTTTCCCTGTGCAATACCTTCCCGCCCACCACTCCAGCACCCAGCCCAGCCCTCGCCCAGCTCCCCACCCACCAATTATTGTCAGCAAACAGGCAGGAGCTACTAATGATCTAAGTGGCTCCCCCACCTGCACCTCTTAGCACACTGATATTTTAAAAAGAAAAGCGTGCTTTTATGTAGTTGGTGCCACCTCCACACTTCATACGTTGCCTGTAAACTACTTGTGCCAGGACCAGGGGATACATTTGCCAAGAAAGAATTTTTAGAAAAAACGCTTCTATTGATGGACCAGATCAGTGGAAGGTCACCATTTTACAGGGAGCAGGGGATCAGGTAGCCAATACTGCACTCAGGGTCCCTGCATTCAACACGCATGCTCGGGATGTGCTAAGCATGATACTGTCTCAATTTCTGAACATGGTAAGCATTTGTCTGCTTTCAACCTCTGGTTTCTTCTAGGACTGAACATTTAATACTCACCTGACCTTCCTGACTCACCTAGTCCAAATTGTCCTCCAGTGCTCCTGGGCACCTGTCTTATGACATGCCACATCTCTCCTGTATCTAAGGGTGCTAACTCTGTCCATAGCTTCATTTCCCCACCAGATCTGTCCTGGGGGGAGGGGGGTGAGGTCCCCAAGGCCTGAGGCCAGCTGCTGCTGCTTCAGGCGATGGATGGGGTACACAGATGAGGCTTGATGCCTCCAGACGATGGGCACTGGACTGAGAACCACAAGGTCAGCAGTTCGAGCCCGCCAGCTGGGTTTTTGATCCCAACAAGATTTAAAGCTTTGGAAACCCTACAGGGTTGCTATGAGTTGGAACCAACTTGATGACACTTAACAACAATATCTGAGCCCCAGTTGCCACCAGCTTCTCTCTGTCTCTGGTGCTCAGCCCTACCCACAAATCTTCAATATATAATTTGTTGTTATCATAGCAATAAATAATTTTTGGTGACAGTTTTACTGTGAGACTTTGTGCATTATTTATTTATTTTATTGACAGAACCACTATGAACCAACATACATGAAAACAATAAAAATGTGAGAAATATCTGCAGTACGACTGAGGTTTTGTCAATAGGGCCAGGTATTGATCTCTGCTCCTCTTTGGGGGTATTGATGGAGCTTCTTGGGCATGTGGGTTTCAGAACTGCAGCGCTCAGGAGATGTTCCCCAGACCCCCATGCTCCACCCTCCCTCCTTGACTGGCAGGGAACTCCAGCCTGGAGGCCTTGAGGGGGAGGAGCAAGGACTGAATGACAGCTCACCCACTCACCTGACTACTTCTCGCCCTTCCTCTTCACTTCTTCCTTCCTTCAACTAACAAACCAGTCCATCAGCTGCCTCCTGGGAACACAGGTGGATCAGACCAAGGCAGGTCTCATGGACAAAACAGACCTGTGGACAGATGTGTGTGAAGTCTGATGCGGGTGCCCTCTTGTTCGCTCACTCCATTACAGTCTTTGCCTGAGATGCCTGCTGCATGCCAAATCTGGGTTGTGTCCTGGGAATTGTCATGGTTCCTACTTCCAAAGCATTAATGGTCAAGAGTGGTGTTGTGGGTAGACATTTAGACTTATGATCCCCCAAATAAACATTCTGCTGTGCAGTCTGGTGAGGAGGAGAAGGATCCCAGAGTGCTCTCGGATGGGTAACAGGGGTATGTGGCCTTCTTGCAGAGGTGATGTCTGGGGAAAGGATCATTCTGGTGGGAGCCCAGTGCACTGGCTGGAGTTGGGGAGCAAGGGGCAAGGGCAGAAGGACTCAGGAGGTCTTTTCCAGGAAGTCATCCAGAACAGAGGCCTTGGTGCTGGTGCTGCACAGGGTGATGAGGGCCTTGCGCATGTGGCTCCGGGGTCATTGTGGGCAGTGGGGTCATCTGTGGTGTAACACTAGGGCCCTCCACATCCCAGCAGCGTCTCCTGCACTGATAGGTGGTCTCCAAAGCTTTAGGCTCCACTCCCACTCTTAGATCCCTCCACCTCCTCCACCCTGACCCAGCCTTGACTCTCACATCCATGGGCCCTCTAACCACGGTGGACCTCAGCACCCTACAAGGCACAATGTGTGGCGCCACGCTTCCTGAGTCAGAGACCCCTTCTGGCCCTGGCAGACAGGGTGGAATCAGAGACCTTCTGCCTCCGTCGTGCCCTTTATGCCCCAAGATTGCCTCCTTGCCCACTGCCCACCTGTCTGACTCCTTCAGTCGACACAGTCTCCACTGGACTTCTGGGTTCCTGTCCCGGCTCATTACCTGGCTCAGGATTCTTGGTAAGATTTGGGATTCCTGCTTCTGGGTTCTAAGATCCCAGAGGAAGGGATCTTGCCTGAGGAGTGACAGACTTGAGGGTCTTCAGGGCCAGTTTAAGATGGGGGAGGCAGCTGTGGGACCCTGGCCTGCCAGCTAGGCCAGCTGTCTGACCCGCCTCTGTCATTCTTTCTGTCTCTTTTAATGACTTTAGGTTGGCCAAACAGAATATCTGGGAACTGCCCATTCGTGTCCTCATGATAGAGAGGGAGGTTGAGTGGACCCAAGTCCAGAAGTTTGGGCGAAGACCAGCTGAAGGTCAGATAGAGCCTAATGCTCCTGGGTGGAGGCCCCACACCCATCCTCCTGAAGACCCTGCATAAGCCCCTGATGGAGAGGATCCCCCTCCCCACCACTTTCTTCCAATGGGCCTGTTTATTCCTTCTGGGCATCCAGCACTGTCCGGCTTAGCAGTCCACTAGGTAGGAACCAGGTCACATGGGGGGGGGGGGGGGACAGTTGCCTCTGGAAGGAGGAGACTTGAAGTGGAACTTGTCTAGCAGATACAGGGAGCATAGATTTTGCAAAACCAGGAGGGCTGGCATTGGAGATTTGGGGTGGACTGCAGTTCCTCCAACCTGCCCTCAGTGGTCACCCCAGGTCTTTGTCCATCTTACTCAATACGATCTCCCCAGTCACTCACCTGCTTCACCCACACCCAGGAGGGTAGCTGACTCCTGGCCAGTCATCCAGGATCTTTCCCAGGGCCCTGTCCTCCTGATGCTGGCCAGGAAAGCAGGGCTTCCCTTTAAGTATGATCTGTCTGAGTGGCCCCCTGCCCAGGGTAGCCCTCCTGACATCAGCCAAGAGGGCATAGCTCATGTTGCTCTACCTGAGTGTGGGCCAAAGGAGGGCATCCAGTTGCCATGGGTGAGCCAGAGAAACTTTGATTTCTGAATCAGTACTCATCACTGGTGGGCACACCCTCGGGAGAGGGATTCCATCATCTGATGAGTGGTGCTGCTGCCAGTTGGGGACACAGCCTTGCCCCCTTAGAAGGCTCTGGGGGCTCCCCCTCAGTCCTGGCCCTGGATGCTGAAAGCCCTGAGAACAAGCCATCTGAAAATTAGGATTCTGTGTCAGCCTGTCAATCCTCAGAAGTGCACAGCCTTTCATTAAAACCCGCCTGACATTTCTGTTATGCACAGAAATCCCGAAGATATGCCAAGCGCCTGCTATTTGCCATCACATCCGCCTGGGGAGCCGCGGGCGGCCAAGCCCATTGTGCTGAAATGCCCTCCAGGAGACAGGCAGCAGGAAGTGTGGGCAGAGGCCCATCTATGAAAACGGCACCTACGTTGGACACACATCTGACACGCGTCTTTCAGATAACTTTACCATCATATCAGCTCCAAAATACAAGTCGAGCTCGTTATCTTTTGCTTAACACATTATGGCGGAGCTACGTGAAAGCAATCTACAACTGCTCCTTGCTTTCGCCGATGAAAATTGGTCTATGATGGGCTCTTAAAGTCATTTATTTCATACCCAGTTTCTTTCTACACTCAGCAGAGCAAGAACGCAGCCCACCTTGACCCACTTGTTGTTGTTTTTGTTGTTAAGTGCTGTTGAGTCGGTTTCAACTCATAGTGACCCTGTATAGGGTTTCCAAGGAGCAGCTGGTAGGTTTGATCTGCCTACCTTATAGTTCCCAGTCCAGTGCGGATCCTACAGAGCCACACCAGGAGTCCTCCTTGACCCATGGAGATTCTCAAATAGGAAAGTCTTAGCTGTAACTTGGCTGAATGATCTCTCACAGTTGGTGATGAAAACTGTGATGGTTCACAGAAGCTGCTGAGCACTCCTCACTTCATTCTGGTGATGCCCATGGCACATGTCCTGCCTTCCCATACCTCAGGTGCCCCTCTGATTGTGGGCAGTGGCAGGGCCCAGGATGGCCTGGCACACTGGGCTTTGGGCTTATGCTCTGGGCAACTTCTCTGCTCACGTCGTTCCAGGAGGGGATCTAAGAACTGGGAAGAGTCCTCACAGGCTTTCTTCTGTGTAGTACTGCGGAGGCACGGAGGCTTGCTTTCTGGTCCCTAGAGCCCCACATTTGGTGCTCTGGATGCTGGCCATCCTGGGTCCAGGAGTAGGTGATGGAGGCAGACCAGCTGTACAAGAAGATGGCTGGCTCTATTGGATCAGGGACTTTGTGAATATTGGACATTGCCTAGGTCCCAGAGTCTCTGAGGGCAGGCCTGCCATTTGGACAGCGTGTCGGGAGTAAATGTGCCTGAAAGGTCACAGAGATCACAGAGTATGTGCTATGGAAATGCATCGTCCCTAGGAAGGCTGGGGCAAGCCCGGGGAAAGGAAGAAAGGCCACAGCACAGATGTGGTTACACCTCAGCCCTGAAGGCATGTGTTATGGGGCCCAACATGGAAATGCCTGGCTGGCCCTAGGTTGGGGTGGGGCAGCAGCAGGAGGCAGGTGGGGAAAGGAGGAACATGTAGGCACTGAAGAGCCAAGCCAGGACAGTGGCCATTTAGGAATCCCAGATGCGCACAGGACATGAACAAGACTGGCTTTCAGATCCATCATGGCTCTGGGAAACCTGTCTGCAAATGACACAGCCTCAGAAAGGGGAATGTCTAGGCTCGTACTTCAGAATCCACCTTCCAGTGTAGCTGAATCAAGGCTCCGAAACAACAGAATTCAGTCTCTGTCGCTCACCAGTGTGATGAACTCTGCCTTCCTTTCTTGGCTTCCTTCTCCCAACAGTCACCACCATGAGGTCTTATTACCTTAGCAATTCATGGAGAATAGATTGCACACAGTCTCAAGTGGGCTTCAAGCAGGTGTCCTGCCCTGAACTAGTCACTGTGCCAGAAGCATTGTGCGTGCTCATTGGTCAGTCTCATGGGAGTCAGGCCTCTCGGGCCCTGGAGAGAAGGAGATACTCTGGGTTCCTCTCAGGGCCTATGTGGGGAAGGGGTGAAGTGTTCATGCCTGATCTAAACTGTTCTGTGGGATGATGGGAGAGAGTTCTGAGGGCTGCACCTCATCACCAGGAGCCCATACTCTGCCAGAAGTGCAAGTTCAGACCTGGATTCTGAGCTCTGTAGTTGGCCCAGGCCAGAGTTTGGGAAGTGGTAGGCTTAGGAGCAGTGGCCCTCAACTGTCTGCCATTGAAAGGGAGAGGCAATGGCTGGAGGCCCACCACCATCTGAGGGAGGGGTCAGCTCAGGAGAGGCAGAAGCCCGAGAAAGCTTCTAGGAGGAAGGTCATGGGGGCTGTAGTGACCCCTCACCCACTGTGGCAGGCTGTGGTGAGTAGTATATGAAAGTGATCTGAGGGTCCTGGAGGTGAGCAGCGGACAGATTGAGAGACAGGACAAGCCATGAGGCCAGAGAGTCCAGCCAAGAGTCAGACTGTATTCTGTAGCTGACAGAGGGGATAGCCAGGGCTAGAAAGATACATCAAGGATCAGAAAAGGAGACAGGTTGTGTTGCTCACTGAGCCCCACTATCCACACATCACCCATCTACCCACCCACCCATCC
>NW_006408622.1:3006019-3007672 GCF_000296735.1 Chrysochloris asiatica
CCCACTCATCCCCCCACCTATCCTCCCATCCCCCATCCACCTACCCATCCACCCATCCTCCCACCCATTTGATCTGTGACATGACCTTCTGAGGGTCTTAGTGAAGGGCTGCTGGGGGCTGAAGACAGCTGACTCTGAACTCCAAGAACAGTTTTCACTTTTGATATCACCACGAGAACGGGTTAGTGATGAACAGAGAATCGTGCTATGTGGTGGGTAAACCCCTCCATCTCACAAACTGCTGGTGACGGTGGTGCTCCCTGATGGAACAAGGTAGAAACAAGGTTCCCAAGTCTGGGCTGGAAGGATGGATAGAGCAGGGGGTAGAGTTTCCAGTCAGTTTACTGCGCCTTCTGACCAGACCCAGATGAATGTGAACCCTGACACTGTGGGTAACTCAAGGCAAGGATTCAGCCCTCCTCAACTCCTTCCTTCCAGTACACATTCATTGGGCAGCCCCTCTGGGCTAGCCCTTGGGATACATGGAAGATGCAGGCCTCTTGGCATCTGGAACTGGAGTCCTGAGAAACATCCATAGTCTTGTGAGTAGAGTGTGTCCAGATGCTAATGAGGTTCCCAGGCACAGGTCTTCCCTCTTCATCCACAATCCCAGAACCTCTTGGCTGCTCCTCCTCTTGGGGTTCTGGCAGTCAGAAGCCCTTCCCACAGTGCCAATGGCAGGCCAGAGCATGGCTGGGATGTGAATACTCTTGGGGACAGTGAATACTGGTTTCTCCAATCACAAACTTCAATCTAACTTTCAAAAATGGTGTGGATGTCATTTCTGACTTCCTCTGGTTTTATCACAGGGAAGGAGATTCAAATTCAGCATCAACACAAGGCCATTTCCTATGAGGCAGAGGTCACACATGCCTCTACCCTCAACCTTCTTTTATCATCTTCTGACATCAACCATCCCTCTCACAGCACACTTGCTTCACATCTGAGTTCAAAAATACATAGTGATATCCACACAGAACTCATAGACAATACTCACAACTATGGGGTTTAGTAGGTGAGTAACTAGAGTACCATTCAGAATCAGACACAACTCAGATTGCAGCAGGTCTCCAATCAGGAACGCCTCTTCCCTGCTGTGCAGCAGGCATGCCTGGTTTTGAGCTCCAGCCTCTCAGTCAAGTGGTCCCTCAGCCTCTACATTGTTCAGGCAAGTGTTACAGAGCTTCTTTAGTCAGTTTGTACATGCCTAAAAGGCACATTTTGCAAGCCAGCATCTTGTCTATTTGATGTTGCTCAGAGCTGTCAACTCGGTTCCGATTCATAGTGACCCTTTATAGAGTTTCCAAGGAGCAGCTCGTGGGTTTGAATTGCCAACCTTGTGGTTCACATTCCAGTGTTCATCCTACAGCACCACACTTATCTGTAGGCACTCAGTTTTACTTGGTCCTGTTCTGTCATTCCACTCTGCAGCCTGTGCTGTTGCTGTATTGCCAGGTAGTGATCTCACACTCTGCTCCTGGCTCATCTTTATTGATGGTCCTGGGATCATCTGGTCCTGCTTCCGAGATTGTTGTTTTAGGTTCCATCAAGTAAGTGCTGACCCATAGAAATCTTATGCACAGCAGAACGAAACACTACCCGATCCTGGGCCAACCTCACTACTGTTGCCACGCTTGAGTCCATTGATGCTGC
>NW_006408622.1:3009907-3016378 GCF_000296735.1 Chrysochloris asiatica
GACAGGGTTGTATTCTTTCACCATACTTATTCAACCTGTATGCTGAGCAAATAATACGAGAAGCTGGGTTCTATGAAGAAAAACATGACATCAGGATTGGAGGAAGACTCATTAACAACCTGTGATAGGCAGATGATACAACCCTGTTTGTATCACAGCACAGCCTTTGGTATGGATTGCATCTCAATGTAAGAAAACAAAATTCCTCACCACTGGACCAATCAACAACATTCTTATCAACAGAGAAATGATTGAAGTTGTCAAGGACTTCATTCTTCTTGGATCAACTATCAAGAAATCAAACAACGTATTGCATTGGGCAAATCTGCTGCACAAGACCTCTTTAAAGTGTTGAAGAGCAAAGATGTCAGCTTGAGGACTAAGGTGCGCCTAACCCAAGCCATGGTATTTTCAATAACCTCATATGCATGCAAAAGCTGGACAGTGAATAAGGAAGACCTTCAAAGAATTGATGGTTTTGAGTTATGGTGTTGGAGGAGAATATTGAAAGTGCCATGGGCTGCCAAAACAACCAATAGATCCGTTTTGGAAGAAGTGTAGCCAGAGTGTTCCTTAGAGGCCAAGATGGCCAAACTTCGTCTCTCATACTTTGGACATATTGTCAGGAGGGAGCAGTCACTGGAGAAGGATATCATGTTTGGTAAGGTGGAGGGTCAGAGAAAAAGAGGAAGAGTCCCAGCGAGATAGATTGACAAAGTGGCAGCATCAATTGGCTCAAGTGTGGCAACAATTGTGAGGTTGGCCCAGGATCGGGCAGTGTTTCATTCTGTTGTGCATAAGGTCGCTATGAGTTGGTACCGACTCAATGGCACCTAACAACAACAACAACAACAATTTCCAAATCTGGATTATATGACAATATACCTGGCATCCTGCTGGAGGGAAGACTCATTAACAATCTGTAATCTGCAAATCATACAACCTTGCTAGCTGAAAGTGAAGAGGAGTTAAAGTACTTACTGGTAAAAATCAAAGACCACAGCCTTCAGTATAGGTGTGCCTCAGTGTAAAGAAAACAAAAATCCTCACTACTGGACCAATAAATAGCATCATGATAAATGGAGAAAACATTGAAGTTGTCAAAGAATTTATTTTGCTTGAACCCACAATCAACAATCATGGAAGCAACAATCAAGAAATCAAAGGGCATATTTCATTAGGCAAATCTGCTGTAAAACAACTCTGTCAAAGTGTTAAAGAGTAAAGATATCAGTTTGAGGATTAAGATTGAAAATCCATGGTATTTTCAATCACATCATTTGCATGTGAAAGTTGAGCAATGAATAAAGAAGGCCATAGAAGAATTGATGCATTTGAATTATGGTGTTGAAGAAGAATATTAAAAGTACCATAGACTGTCAGAAGAACAAACATCTGTCTTGGAAGAAATTCAGCCAGAATGCTCCTCGGAAGCCAGGATGGCGAGACTTGTCTCTCATACTTCAAGCATGTTATTGGAAGGACCAGTCCCTGGAGGAGGACATCATGCTTGGTTAAATGGAGGGTCAGTGAACGTGAAAAACCCATGAAAAGATGGATTGACAATGGGCTCAAGCATAGCAGCAACTGGGAGGATGGCACAGGACCAATCAGTGCTCTGTTCTGTTGTTCCAAGTCTCTATGAGTTGGAATGGACTCAATAGCATCTAACACAACACAACACCGGTAAGAAGAGTCATATCAAATCAATTCACAGAACCACATTACTTTCTCTACCTTTTTTGGGGGATACACTGAGCATTTTGTACCTCTGGACTTGACACTTGCTCTCCCTCTGACTGAAGCTTATTTTCCAAGCCCTTTGTATGACCAGCTCCACTCATGTTGGAGAAATTGGCTTAAACATTGCCTCCTACAAGAAGCGCTCCCTGGTTACCCATGCTATGTATGGTCCTCCCTTTATGTTCTTTTATACCAAGAATAGTTGAGGGTGCACTGGAGTCATTTTTTGCCCTTTATGTTAATGGATTTATCCTCAATATTCAGAATATATCCTCAATATCTTGTATATAATTAATGCTCAATAAATAATTAAGGGTGATTATTGATGGAGTCCTGGTGTGGCACTGTAAGATAAGCACTGGACTGCAAGGTCAGTTTGAACCACAAGGTCGGTGTTCAAACTCACTAGCTGCTCCTCAGAAACCCTACACAGTGTTGCAATGGGTCAGAACTGACTTGACAACACTTAACAACAACAACAAATTGATGGAATGGAGCCCTGGTGTGCTGCTGTAGGATAAGCACCGGACAACAAAGTCAGTTTGAACCACAAGGCTGGTGGTTCAAACTCACCAGCAGCTCCTTGGGAACCCTGTACAGGGTCGCTATGAGTTGGAACCAACTCAACGGTTCTTAATAGCAACAACAACACTAATGGATAGATGAGTGTCTATGGGGACATCTATGCAGGAACAAAGAGAGTGAGTGGGTTCTAGGGTTTAGTCAGCAGAGCTGCTTTCCTCAGACTTAGAGCAGGGCAAGAGGAATGTGGAAGCAGGGGCAAATGCCAAATTCTGTGTACCAACTAAGTACCCAGGCATTCCCTGCTAGGACATAACCCAGACAAGATCTTTACCACCTCATAACAAAGATGGTGTTCCCTCCAGTGGTCAGTGCATGCCCACCAGAAGCACCAGAAGCTTTTAGCTTTTATTGTGAATCGAGTGAATATAGTTGGCATGGCAGAACATTGGTTTTGCACTCAACCAATCGTATTTTGTTTCATTGCAATGATTACAATCCCCTCCATGCACCATTGGCTAACAGTATGTGCCTCTATTCTCTCTCTCTCTTTATATATACAAAACAGAAATATATATTTGGTTAAACAATCAAAGGGCAGGTTTTGCAAGCCAGCCTCCTGCCCACTGGAGCAGAGTCTTTCTCTTTCCATGGGTCTAGAGTCCTCAGCTGTTCTATCTCTCCATGCCATCACCTCTGCAGAAGCACTTTTAGCATTCACGTTTCTAAGTAGCATTTTGCTCATGACAATATATGTATTTTTTGGGACCAGAGGAGCTTTCTTTACAACTCAATGTACTTTTTTCTAAGCCCTCACCAGAATCTCCTTTAACATCCATCATTCTGCCAGTGTCTTCAAGGCAGTATAGGCTTTTACTACGCTGTTACCTGCCATTAAGGTGGGATCCAAACCAGTGTTGCCCTTTATGCAGTTGAATGAAATGCAGAGCAATTCTCTGCCATCTCCATGATCGGATGCAGACCCAATCATTGTGGTCCACAGGGTTTGCATTGGTTTATTTTTGGAAATAGATTACCAGGTTTTTCTTCCTAGTCCATCTTGTTCTGCAAACTACACTGCAACTTGTTCAGCTTCATAACAGCACATGAGCCTCCACTGATAGTTGGGTGGTAGTCTTGTATGAAGTGTGTGGGTGGGAACTGAACTCATCTCTCCCACATGGAAGGTGAGAATCTGACCAGGGAACCAGCTTTTACTATCAAGCACCTCAAAGTTCTCCCAGGCTCTAGCTCTCACCCAATACTTGCATATTCTCAGGTATTTATCACAGCTGCACCCCACTTCCAAAATCTGTACTACATGTTCTTGGCTCTCTTGGCCCCAGTAAGGGGCAACCAACTCTAGGGAGGCAGTCAAGAAGTCCTTCATTCCACAGGATGCTACATTCCAGGGAGGCAGCCCCCAAGAGCTGGGGGAAGGGCTGATGATGGAGCAATAGGGGAGAAGCCTTACCACCATGTGGTGTAGAATGAGGCACGATCTCCTTCCCCTTCCCAAATGCCAAATGTCAGGTAGACCCCAAAGCAGCGCTGATGGCCCCGGGCGGCATTGGATAGGTGCAACTCAGCTTGTGTGCATGGAGAGGGGTCTGGAAACAAGTTTGGCCCTAGGATAGAGTAAGGGTCTGATGATGGGCCCTTTTCTTCTTCCAACAGCAATGCTGCAGCACCTCTCAGGCCCCCCAGTTTCAGGGAGAACTGGCCTACATGCCCACTGCATCATCAGAGGTCAGAAGTTGCCTGATGCCAGGTCTGCTGTTGGTCAGTTGTAATGGTTCCTTTCACGTGAGAACTTGGGCAGGTGATGGTGCCCATTGCCTGGTCAAACACTAGATTACATGTTGTTGTGTGGTCCTTTTGAAGATGAGCTTAACTGTGGACTCTGAGTAAATAATGAGGGTGGGCCTCATCCAATCAGTTGAAGGCTTAAAGAGCAAACATGGAGGTTTCCAAGAGAAGAAGGAGTTCTGCTTCAGAGCTGTAACAAAGGCATCCTGCTAGAATTTCTAGTTTCTCATCTGCCCGGTGGCTGCTGAGCTTGTCAGACCCCACAATTGCGTGAGCCATTTCCCTCAAGTAAATAATTTTGTCTTCCTCTCTCTCTCCACACACACACAGACACACACACACACACTACCCACGGAGCTTCAAAACATGGAAAAAGGTAATGGGCTTTTCTCACAAACTTTTTGAAGACCTTTAATATATATATATATATATGTATTTGTTGTTTGTTGTTAAGTGCTGTTGAGTCGGTTTCAACTCATAGTGACCCTGTATAGGGTTTCCAAGGAGCAGCTGGTAGGTTTGATCTGCCTACCTTATAGTTCCCAGTCCAGTGCGGATCCTACAGAGCCACACCAGGAGTCCTCCTTGACCCATGGAGATTCTCAAATAGGAAAGTCTTAGCTGTAACTTGGCTGAATGATCTCTCACAGTTGGTGATGAAAACTGTGATGGTTCACAGAAGCTGCTGAGCACTCCTCACTTCATTCTGGTGATGCCCATGGCACATGTCCTGCCTTCCCATACCTCAGGTGCCCCTCTGATTGTGGGCAGTGGCAGGGCCCAGGATGGCCTGGCACACTGGGCTTTGGGCTTATGCTCTGGGCAACTTCTCTGCTCACGTCGTTCCAGGAGGGGATCTAAGAACTGGGAAGAGTCCTCACAGGCTTTCTTCTGTGTAGTACTGCGGAGGCACGGAGGCTTGCTTTCTGGTCCCTAGAGCCCCACATTTGGTGCTCTGGATGCTGGCCATCCTGGGTCCAGGAGTAGGTGATGGAGGCAGACCAGCTGTACAAGAAGATGGCTGGCTCTATTGGATCAGGGACTTTGTGAATATTGGACATTGCCTAGGTCCCAGAGTCTCTGAGGGCAGGCCTGCCATTTGGACAGCGTGTCGGGAGTAAATGTGCCTGAAAGGTCACAGAGATCACAGAGTATGTGCTATGGAAATGCATCGTCCCTAGGAAGGCTGGGGCAAGCCCGGGGAAAGGAAGAAAGGCCACAGCACAGATGTGGTTACACCTCAGCCCTGAAGGCATGTGTTATGGGGCCCAACATGGAAATGCCTGGCTGGCCCTAGGTTGGGGTGGGGCAGCAGCAGGAGGCAGGTGGGGAAAGGAGGAACATGTAGGCACTGAAGAGCCAAGCCAGGACAGTGGCCATTTAGGAATCCCAGATGCGCACAGGACATGAACAAGACTGGCTTTCAGATCCATCATGGCTCTGGGAAACCTGTCTGCAAATGACACAGCCTCAGAAAGGGGAATGTCTAGGCTCGTACTTCAGAATCCACCTTCCAGTGTAGCTGAATCAAGGCTCCGAAACAACAGAATTCAGTCTCTGTCGCTCACCAGTGTGATGAACTCTGCCTTCCTTTCTTGGCTTCCTTCTCCCAACAGTCACCACCATGAGGTCTTATTACCTTAGCAATTCATGGAGAATAGATTGCACACAGTCTCAAGTGGGCTTCAAGCAGGTGTCCTGCCCTGAACTAGTCACTGTGCCAGAAGCATTGTGCGTGCTCATTGGTCAGTCTCATGGGAGTCAGGCCTCTCGGGCCCTGGAGAGAAGGAGATACTCTGGGTTCCTCTCAGGGCCTATGTGGGGAAGGGGTGAAGTGTTCATGCCTGATCTAAACTGTTCTGTGGGATGATGGGAGAGAGTTCTGAGGGCTGCACCTCATCACCAGGAGCCCATACTCTGCCAGAAGTGCAAGTTCAGACCTGGATTCTGAGCTCTGTAGTTGGCCCAGGCCAGAGTTTGGGAAGTGGTAGGCTTAGGAGCAGTGGCCCTCAACTGTCTGCCATTGAAAGGGAGAGGCAATGGCTGGAGGCCCACCACCATCTGAGGGAGGGGTCAGCTCAGGAGAGGCAGAAGCCCGAGAAAGCTTCTAGGAGGAAGGTCATGGGGGCTGTAGTGACCCCTCACCCACTGTGGCAGGCTGTGGTGAGTAGTATATGAAAGTGATCTGAGGGTCCTGGAGGTGAGCAGCGGACAGATTGAGAGACAGGACAAGCCATGAGGCCAGAGAGTCCAGCCAAGAGTCAGACTGTATTCTGTAGCTGACAGAGGGGATAGCCAGGGCTAGAAAGATACATCAAGGATCAGAAAAGGAGACAGGTTGTGTTGCTCACTGAGCCCCACTATCCACACATCACCCATCTACCCACCCACCCATCC
>NW_006408622.1:3032647-3059025 GCF_000296735.1 Chrysochloris asiatica
TAATTTCCTTCCCTTATTTAGGTATGAGGGTTATGCTTGTTTCATAAGTGTTTTGGGGAATTTTCCATCCTTTTCTATCTTCTGGAATAGTTTGAGTAAAATTGTTGTCAGCTCTCCTCTTAATGTTTGATAAAAGTCACCAGTAAAGTCATCTGGGCATGCAGTTTTTTTTTTTTTTTTGAGGGGGCATTGGTGGTTAAAGACCTGACCAATTTCCTCATTATAGGTCTGTTCAAGTTTTCTATGTCATTCTGTGATTGTTTAGGTAGATTGTGTTTTTCTAGAAGTTTATCCATTCCTCTACATTTTCAAATTCGTTGGAGTACAATTCTTCTTAGTATTATTTATATTGGTTCTCTTGTGACAGTACTGATATCATTTTCTATGGATGTTATTTGTGTCTTCTTTCTCTTTTTATTTTGTTAGATTTACCAAGTTTATTAATCCTTTCAAAGAACCGGCTTCTTGTTAATTTATTCTACTGTTTGTCTGTTTTCTAATTTATTTATTTCTACTCTAATCATTATTATTACTTTTCTTCTGGTGACTGTAGGCTTACTTTGCTGGGTTTTTTCTAAGTGTTGGAGATGTTGTACTAGTGTGTTGACTTTGTTTCTTCCCTCTTTCTGGATATGTGCATTTATTGCTATAGATTGCCCTCTCAGCACTGCTTTTACTGTGTTCCAAAGGTTTGGGCATGCTTTATTTTTGTTCTCATTTGCTTCAAGGAATTAAAAAATGTTTTTGCTTTTTATTTGTTCTATTACCCAGTAGCTTTCAAGCAGGGTGTTACTCAGTTTCCATGTATTTGATTTTATTTCCGAGTCCTTCCTATTGTTTATTTCTAATTTTATAGCATTTTGATCTGAGAAGATTATTTGTAATATTTTGATTATTTTGAATTCATTGAGACTTGTTTTGTGGCCTAACACATGGTGTATTCTGGAGAATATTCAATGTGCACTGGAAAAGAATGTGCATGGTGTTATTGTTGGGTTGAGTTCTCTGTACAAATCTGTGAGGTCAAGTTGATTGATTGCATTGTTTAGTACCACTCCTGAGTTTGCCTCTAGTTGTTCTGTCCTTTTTCAAAAGTGATGTATTAAAATCATCTACTTTTATTGTGTTTTTGTTGTTGTTAAGTGCCATTAAGTTGGTTCCAACTCTTAGCAATCCTGTATAGGATTTCCAAGGTGTGGGTGGTGAGTTTGCACTGCTGACCTTGAAGTTCAAATTGACCTTGAAGTCCAGTGCACCACATCAGGACTCCATTATCATCATAGAGTTGTCATTTCTTTCTTCAATTCTACTAGAATTAGATTTAGGTATTGTGAGGCTCTTTTGTTGGGAGCATATATATTTAATATAGTTATGTCCTCTCACTCAATTGACATCTTAAGTGTGAGATACTGTCTTTCTTTGTATCTTATGCTGGTTTTTATCTTAAAGTTTATTTTATCAAAGATTGATATTGCCACTCCTGCTTGTATTTGATTTCCATTAGCTTGATATATTTGTTTCCATCCTTTAGTTTTTAATCTATGCTTGTCTTTGTGTGTAAGGTGTGTCTCTTGTAGACAACATATTGAAGGATCCTGTTTTCTTACCATTCTTCTACCCTCTATCTCTTGACTGGTGCATTCAATCCATTGACATCTAGTTTAATTATTGATAGGTCTGCATTGATTGTGGTCATTTTGCTGTGTATTTTGTGTGTGTGGTGCTGCTGGTTTCTTTGTTCTGCATACTTTCCTTTGCTAAGCTCATATTTTCTGTGCTTTTTCTTGCCAATTTCTCCATAGTTTTAATGTTTACAACATCCTCATGGACTTTCCTTTTCTTGATTTGATGTGAAGGTGTGTTAAATATCTTTGAGGTTACTCTGTACTTTTTTCCTAGCCCATTTTAAAACAGTCTGTTTTATCTTGAAATCTATCTAACCTCCTTGCCACCTGCACCTCTGTAACTATGCTTTTCCCTCCTTTTCCTTTGTTGTTGTCCTGATCATAGATTGATATCTCTATTTCTCTATTTTCAGCCATGGAATTGTGTTCTACTCCTGACCCTTCCATATCTGGACTGAACTCTGAGTGAGGTTGCTGTGTATTCTAATCTCTGGTTGTTGTCTACTGTTGTTGGTTTGCAGTC
This sequence comes from Chrysochloris asiatica, assembly GCF_000296735.1. Taxonomy (NCBI): domain Eukaryota; kingdom Metazoa; phylum Chordata; class Mammalia; order Afrosoricida; family Chrysochloridae; genus Chrysochloris; species Chrysochloris asiatica. Next base: position 3,034,796 of record NW_006408622.1, read on the forward strand.
TAAAGGACAACTTTTGGTCTTTTTTGTAAAGTTGGCTTGGTTTTCACAAAGTTCTTAATTTCTGTTTATCCAGAAATGTTCTAATTTTACCATTGTATTTGAGGCAAAGCTTTGTAGGGTACATGATTGGCAGTATTTCTCTTTCAGAGTTTTGTATATGCCTCCCTTTTGCCTCCTTGCTTACATGTTTTCTGCTGAGAAATTAGAGCTTAATCTTATTGGTTTTCCTTTGTAGGTAATATTTCATTTTTCCTGAGCTGCTTTCAGGATTCTTTCCTTGTCTTTGATTTTGGAGAGTGTGATTATGATATGTCTTGCTGATTTTATTTTGGGGCCTATCCCACCTGGGATATTCAGCTTCTTCAATAGTTATCTTCTCATCTTTCACGATGTTAGGGAAATTTCTTCCAGCAGCCCTTCAACTATCTTTTTTGTGCTTTTATTTGTCTTTTCCTGTTCTGGAATGCCAATCACTCATAAGGTATTCCTCTTCATGTTGTCCCACATGAATCTTAGCCTTTTTTAGATTTCTCATTCTTTTTTCTGATTGCCCTTCTACCTTACTAGTATTGAAAGATCTATCTTTAAGCTCACACATTGATTCAAATCTACTTCCCATTGATTCAAATCTACTCCTTTGCCCTTTCAGTGTATTGTTCATTTCTGATGTCTTAGTATTATTTGTATTGTCTCTAGTCTTTTATCTATTTTGCTTGATTGCTTCTGTAGTGCTTTTCTGGTTCTTTCTTGTTTTCCTTGACCTTTTTGGAGGTAATCAAATATTATTCCCCTGAACGGTTTTTCAGGAAGTTCTAGTACCTCTTTTTCCTCAAAATACATATTCTACTTTTGCCTTTTGGTCATTTTTTTTAGCTGTTCTGGCTTGTTTTTCTCATGTGAACAGAGACTGTCTGTTGCTTTCAAGGCACTGTGGTGCTATTGTATTTGTATTATGTTGGCAAATGTATGTTGGTGAATGTATGTGAATGTATGTTGGTTAGGCACTTACCAACTGCCTTCTGGTGAGTGTGATCAAGAGATGAGCTTGTGACTTTGCTTGTTGTTTGTGTAGTTCAGTTCAGGGTGGATTTAGCTGATATTGGTTGTTATTATCGATCCAGTGTACAGCAGCTGGTATTGACTCTTGCACTGTTAGTGGGGTAGAAAAAGGTACAGCTGTGGTTGAACTGTATGACCACAGTCTCCTTTTTCTCTGAGAGTAACAGGCAGGCTTCTGAAACACAAATGTTTTCTTGTCTCTTAATCTGCCCACACATGCTCAAGATGACTGCAGCAGGTCCTGTCAGCTGTTCCAAATCAGAAGTCACTTCCTTTATTGCTAAGTCTGTTCAACTCTCTCCTGGCAAGCATTCCATCCATTACTTATCCCTTTGTATGAAGCTCAGAGTTCCAGGACCATCCTCCGAATCTGTCTCATCTGGTTGTCTCTGAAACTGTGTCTGCACACAGTGCAAAACAGTTATAAATCTGTAGCTAATCCAAGAGAAATCAGCTCTCATTGACCATGCTGTCAGCACTGACCTTTGCTGCCAAAGCTGTGGCTGAGGTTGTGGCTGTAGTCGCCATATTCCTGTGCTAAAAATTGCTGCCTGGTTGTTTGTTTCAATGGAGACTCTTCCCAACTCCCTCCTAGAATTAGTTTTAAGGAAATTGAAAACTGCATTAGAGGGGAAAAGGCTAGGAAAGTTGTGTCTAAGATTTTTTTCTCCATCACAACAATGTACCTGTTCATTCTTTGAGGACAGTGAAGGGTGTGTTGTGACAGTTCTGTTGGGAAACCTTACCATAAAGTCCTGACCTTGCCCTTTCAGAATTCTTTTTGTTTCCAACACTCAAAGAACATTGAAAAGGAACATGACTTGAGTTCTTTGAGAATGTCAAAATTGCTGTTTTGAGGTATAAATCAAAGAGCTCCGAATTCTTCTGTGAAGAGTTAGAGAGATGGATATGTAACCTTCGGAAGTGTGTCAACCTATGTATTGAGAAATAATAGCATCAGATTTCAATATTTTTGTTTAATAACATTTTCTATGATGTAGTAAAATTTTTTGGTTCATACTTGGATATACACACCCATTCCTCATTTGGTGGTGGTAGTTGTTGTATGCCATTGAGTCAATTCTAATTCAAAGTGATCTTGTATAAGGTTTCTGTGTCAATCTTTACCAGAGCAGAAAGTGTCAGCTTCTCCCATGAAGTGGCTGCTAGATTAGAACTGCTGACCTTGCAGTTAGCAGCTGAACTCGTAATCTACTGCACCAAGAAATCAAACGATGTATTGCATTAGGCAAATCTGCTGCACAAGACCTTTTTAAAGTGTTGAAGAGCAAAGATGTCAACTTGAAGACTAAGATGGGCCTGACCCAAGCCATGGTATTTTCAATAACCTCATATGCATGTGAAAACTGGACAGTGAATCAGGAAGACTAGAATTGATGCTTTTGAGTTATGGTGTTGGAGGAGAATATTGAAAATGCCATGGGCTGCCAAAAGAACCAATAGATCTGTTTTGGAAGAAGTCAGCCAGAGTACTCCTTGGAGGCCAACATGGCCAAACTTCATCTCTGATACTTTGGACATGTTGTTAGGAGGGACCAGTCATTGGAGAAGGATATCATGTTTGGTAAGTGGAGGGCCAGAGAAAAAGAGGAAGACCCCCAACGAGATGGATTGGCCAAGTGGCAGCATTGATGGACTCAAATGTGGCGACAGTAGTGAGGTTGGCCCAGGATTGGGTAGTGTTTCGTTCTGCTGTATATAAGGTCGCTGTGGGTCGGTACCTACTCGATGGCACCCAACAACAACAACTCCTCACTTACCAACATGGCAAGTTTCATTATGCCAAAAATGGCTTTATGCAAAAATGGTTAATATGTACATCAGTACACAATTGCAAGATCACATCATTAAGTAATTGTGAGACCACTGAGAATCACGGCCCAGCCAAGTGGACAAATAACCTGAGCAGGAGAGTCAGCATTACTCTCATCTCACAGCTTGCCATTTGTTACCCCTAGATGTACCTCACTAATGTGCAAAATAGTCAGGGAGCAGTCTTTTTAGTGCTGTTGTTAATGTGAAATGTCAGAGAAAAGAGATTGTGAATAAGTGAGAAGTTGTTGTTGTTAAGTGCTATCTGACTCAAAGCGTCCTTATAGAGGGTTTCCTAGGAGCAGCTGATGAGCTTGAACCACCAACCTTGTGGTTCATAAAAGCAGACTTCAAAAAGTTTGGGGTAAAATTCCATTAGCGTCTAATTCCATTTTTCCACAGACTTTTAGAAGTCTCTGTTTCTCTGGAGAACCCTGACTGATGTACTGATGCTCACTTCACCAGGCCCAATACTGGTGTGGTACTGCAGGATAATGCACTGGACTGCAAGGTCAGCAGTTCAAACTCTCCCGCTGATCCTGGGAAACCCTTTACAGGACACTATGAGTTGGAAATGACTGGACAGCACTTAACAATACCTGCTGGTCCTACCACTGGCTAGGCAGAAGGAGGTAGAAATGTTGGCTTCAGTTCAGCTGGTGTTAGGGTCCACAGGTAAGCAGGGTAAGTGTGGTGGGGAGGTAGGCTCAGAAGACCCTAGGGTCTTGTTTGGAGCAGACAATTTTCTGAAGAGGCTGCTGTGAAGAGGAATTTGGGCAAAGGGACATCCTTCTATCAGGTAGGGGTCGGCTCTGTCCCCTCCTCCCTGACCCAGGCTCCAAAGCCGTAAGAAACCCCGGCTGGAGGCCTTGTTTATTTTCGGAGAGTTTTAACTGGTTCTGCAAGGAAGCAGAGCCTTGTTAAAAAGGATTTAACTGTGGGTCACCGCAAGTTTGAGAGGCTTAGGAGGAAAGAAAGAGAAGGGCTCTTTCCCTTCATCTTCCCCAGAGCCGGGCCCCTTCCTCACAAAGACTCAGGCGCAGGATGAGACCTCAATGCCAACCCAGCTGGGGGGAGCGCGTTAATAGAGAAAAGCTTAAGTCATTTATGGGAACCAGAAAGGGGTTTCTTATTGGCAGAAAAGAAAAGCCTTCTGAGCTGAACCGGGAGGGGGGAGGGGGTGAGTGTGGGAGGTGGGTAGGTGAGGACTGGACAAGGGATTTTCCTGGAAGGGAGGGCTGCCCCTCTGCCCTCTGGAATCCGAAGGCAGCTTGTTCCGGAGGCTCTGGGGTGCACTTACCATTACTTTTCCAACCACAAGGGTTCCCAGTGGTCCTGGCAGGGTTAGGGCAGAACCAGAATTTGGCCTGAAGATCCAGTTGACTGGGAGACGCCTTGAGTGGAGAGGCACTGGGGGGTACCGTGGGGGGGGGGGCTGGGACTGCTGTTAGACACTGGAGACCACTCCCTGTCCATTTGCTCCTGTTGCGCCTCCTCGGCCATCCATTTGCCACAAGCACCAAGCACGAGGTCCTTGATGCACCTTGGCCTTTGGCTCGGAGGGACAGTGGTGTTTTCAGGGCTGCCCTCCGCAGAGGAGGGTGCGTGGGGCAGATGGCGAAGCCCCCTACCCTGCCCTCGCTCCTCCAGCATTCTCACCTGCATGGCGGGGGGGCCCAGGTGGGAGGAGCTGACAGATCCACCTCCGGGCTGTAAGCAGTATTCTTGAGGGAAGTAGTCAGCATGAGGGGTGGGGGTGGGGGTAGGTCCATCGTCTCCTGCAACCAGATAAAATAGAAACAACTAAATAAAGCACCCTTGCTGCTCAAGGGAAAAATTATGCTTGTCAATTATGATTTATGAGCGATTGCCAAACGGGAGCTGGGCCTGCCGGTCTCTGAGGCAGGTTTCTGCTTCCCCACCCGGTGGGTGAGGTTGTGGGTGGCTTGGCTTTTCTGGGAAAAGGTGGATCCTTCGACTGCACTTGGTATTAACCCCTTGTTGCCTGCTTGATCCAGGACTCCGCTGCTGGAGGGAAAGAATGGGGACCCTCTGCCTTAATTTGTAACTGGGTCCGAGATGGTATGTGGATGGCAGCCACTGGCCTTGGGCCCAGTTGAACGCGGTACATGGTGGTGGGTGAGCTTTCCATCCTTGTCAGTCCGCCTGACCTGCCAGTGCCCCTCAATCCTCCTGGCTTGCCTGGTGAGGCAAGTGCTCAGGCCAGATGGTGGGCATTTCCAGGCCACCAAGTCCTTTGACCTTTGAACAGTTGCCACCGAATTTCAATAATGAAAGGGCCTCTTTTGAATACGTACAAATGAGACGTTATATTTTCATACATTTTATTTCCAGCTTCATCTGCGAATCTAATATTGACCTGGAGTTATCTGTGATGGGGAAGTTATTAATTCTGACAGATATAAGGGAGAAGCTAATATTCGCCTTTTACAAACACCTAATATTAATCTCGGGCGCTGTAAACGAGTGCCGCACGCCGGCATGGGGGAGATGACACCAGCTCAGAATTTGATAATGAAAAATGGGGAAGTTTAATTTCAGGGAATGGATAAAAATGTTTGCCCGCTGCGAGGTAAGCAGCATGGGCGGCCAGGCAGGATTCCCGCAGGACAGAGTAAATCTGGGAGCGTCCTACCCGGCCAAGGCCTGCATACAGAGTGTGGGTGGCTTGCACACCGGTTGCGGTGCTGGGGCGCACGCCTCCGCCTGCCTCCCTGCTTCCATGTGTGCTGAGTGTGTCGTCAGGAGCTTCCTCTGAACAAGCTCTGAGCCCCCACTCGTCTGAGTGGGTGGTCCAGGGCTCTGCAGGCTTGGAGCCCCTTCCCTCCCGGAGAGATGCAAGCAGCAGACACTGCAGGTGGCTTGGGCATCTGCAACTTCCTGGCTGACTCTGGACTCTGGATTCATCCCTAAAGCCTCGGGTTCCTGCCTCCCCTTCTTGGTCTAGGCTTCTTAGACTTTCTAGAGCTTTCCTGCATGCTCACAGATCTCAGCTCAAAGCTGCTTCCTGGGGGAAGACCATGTCTTTCCCTGCTGCCCCTCCTGTGACAGTCTGTGTTGTAGAGGTCCAGACACTTTTTCTTCATAGAATTTGTTACCATGTATGTGTGCTGAACTGATTTTCTTCTTCTTCACTTTTAATTGGGAATTAGACAGCAGGTCAGTTTTCCATTCAACAATTTGAACACTTTGTTTCTTCTCATTGGTTGGAATCCCTTCAACTCATTCTCCCCCCTGTTTCCGGTGTCCATTCCTCCTCCTTTCCTAACCTTTCTAAACTCTGTCCTTGGCTAAATGCTGCTCTTTTGATTTCAATGGTTGATTATTCTAAGGCGCTGGATTGCAAAGTCATTTTGAACTGCAAGGTTGGGTGGTTCAAGCTCACCAGCCACGCCTCGGAAGCCCTACACAGGGTCACTATGTGTCGGAACGGACTTGACCGCACTTAACAACAACACCACCACGCAGACCTCCGTAGTGTTATGATTTGCCTGACAGATCCATCTATTCCATCTATTGTCTGGCAGCAAATTGAGCTATGGCTGGTGAGTTCAGGTCGAGGCCGGCAGGATGACTAAGGGACGCACTCTCAGGGTTCTGCTTGTCTATTTCAGACTAGTTAGCTTGGTCTTTTCATTGTGATTTTGACTTTTGTCCCACAATTTTCTCCCACCTTCTAAAGTGATCACGGTAGAGCAGTTGGTAGTGGCAGTCAGGCACCGTTTAATTCTTCTGGTCTCAGGGTCATGGAGACTGAGGGTCACATGGTCCATCGGACTAATTGTTTCCATGCATCTTCAATTTCATCACTCTTAATTCCTCCGGACACAGAGAGACCAGTAGTTGACCTTAGATGGACACTCGTGAGCTTTTAAGATCTTTGTTGCTGTGTATTGAGTGACTTTGTTGCAAACTCCATGAGGGACAGACAGTGTCTGCTTGCCTATGTTCACACACTACGTCCCCTCACCCGGCACACAGGAGATGCCCAATGAGTGATGAGTAATTTACAGTCTTTAACTTGTTGCCATTAAGATGATTCCAAGTCATAGTGACCCAACAGGACACAGCAGAACTGTCCCCTAGGGTGTCTAAGGCCATTACCCTTACGGAAGCAGACCAACACATTTGTGGGTTCAAACTGGCCACCTTTCATTAGTAACTGAGTGCTTAACCACTGTACCACCAGAGCTCCTAATTAGCTGTATTTTGGTAGAAATAAACCACTAAGTGTTTCTTAGACTCCTGTTGGTCGCCTCTTCTCATTTTGTCGTCCTGTGGTAGGTTGTATGTTGGTGTGATTCTGGAATCTATGGCACCAGTATTTCAAATACCGACAGCGTCACCCATAGTGGACAGGTTTCAGTGGAAATTCTAGACTAAGAGAGAGTAGGAAGAAAGACCTGGCAACCTGCTTCTGAAAACTAGCCAATAAAAACTGTGTGGACCACAACAGGATATTACATAATAAAGCAGCAGAGTCCTCAGGGTGGAAGGCACTCAGAGTCCACAGTAGCTGCAGCAACGGGCCAGCAGATCTGAAGGTGGTGCTGACCGGGGACTTTTTGTTCCCTTGGGGACACCATAAGTCATAGTCAGTTCTAGCAACTAAGCACACCCCAGGACCCTGGCATGTACTGAGGGGTATGCAAAGGACATACATGGATGGCATACGACGCTTTCTTTCCTGTAGGCTCCATGGATGCTGGAGTTTGGTGAGGTGGGGAGATTTGCCAGGAGCTGGGAACTTCAGGTGGAAACGCGGATGTGGCCTTTAGGCCAGCCCTCCATTTGCTGTCAGAACTGGGGATGATCTCAGTGGCCACTTAGTCTATGGCTTCAAGTTGGCAAGTCAGGAAATGGAGGCCCAGAAAGGGTGAGTCACTTATACAAGGTCACACAGCAGGTCAATGTCAGAGACAGAGGATGTAGGTTCAGAGCCTCTCCTGGGAAGAAGGGCATGAGAAAACACAGGCTTTGGTGGACAGAATGGCCAAAGAGAGCTCAAGAGTTTAATTTTTGCTCTTTCTGCCCCCATGAAAACCAGAGTCTTAAGTGCCTGCTTCTGAAAAGCATTTGAGTGAATCTAAGGAACTGTCTTCCCTTCAGGTTACAACGTGGACTTCACCTTATGGTTTCTCACTTGCTCTTTTCTCTAGCGTCACACATACTCTCCTCAAGCACACACCAACTCACATGCATGTGTACACAGCTCCCCTTTCCCCAAACTCAGGTACACACTTCGTACACACCGCACCCTGCGCTCACTGACCCACATACACAGACACACTGTTGAGGCATCCTGGGGAAGAAGGGGCTAGAGTTTCTGCAAAACCCCAGACTCCCTGAGGCTGTGGTAGCACATGGGGTGGGCCATCCTGCCAGCATCCCAGGGTGGCAAGTGACAAAAAGCCTGTGAGAGTCTGAGTCAGAGCGCCATGCTCAGTGACACACGTGAGTGTTCGTGTGTGCGCATGAATGTGAGCATGAGGGTCTGCATGTATGTACTTGCACATGTGTATGTGTGCCTCAGAGAGCAGGGAAGCCAAGCAGCCATGATCTCTGTTCCCCTCGTCTGGTCTCTCCAGGTCCCCTGATGATTAAGGTGAGGTGGTCAACAAGGAGGTCCTTTGTGATTTCTGTGTATTCCTCGAGCCAGTTCTCTCCCAGTCCTAGGTGACTGGCAGTCTCCAGCAGGTTCCACCCAAGAATGTTCACACCATCTCAGCCTGGATCCAAGTCAGCCAGCTGCCTGGGGGCCAGTGGGCAGTGCTGGGAGCCTACCCTTCTCAGCCCGAGGGGACAGGCATGCTGGCTCCATTCACCCACGGGGAACCTCGTCAGAGGGGGGTGGGGCACTGGGCGACCATCAGAGTGTCTCCCTTCCGACCTTTGTGAGCTCTGTTTATTGTCAGAAAGATGACTAAGAAATCCCCGACATATCGTATCATCAGCATTACGATCGGAGAAACAACACCTACAAAATCTATTATTCATTAAGTGTAACCAATATATAATTTAAAACAGTGGGTTTTGTCAAATAATGTTAGGTCAGCATAATTTTCTGCCTATTACTAATATCTATAACATCTTTGCTTTAGTCAGCTCTATTTAAATATGCAATCATTTACAGCTTTTGAGAATATTTCTGTGCACTTCCAATTTCCAATATTCAACTGTGACAAATTTTATGCTGACATCAATAGCAAACTATTAAAGACAGTATTTCATTATTGGTTTTTCATCCCCAAAGTTATTTACAATTATATACTAAGCACTAATATTAAAGGAAACCATTTAAATGAGGTGCTATCTACTTTAACAATATGTCTGTCACAGAATGAGATTGTGTTTAAAGATTTTATCAAGAAATGGTTGTTTGCTGAGGTTATGTTTTGTCCATGAAATATGCATTTCATATCTCTTTCATTTCATTAACATAATTTAATTTGTGCTTTGCATTTTGTGCATAATACATATTTGATTTACAAAACAAATATTTCCATTAGAAAATGAATTTCATGCAGGCAAAAAAGCAGAACCAAATGATGTATTGAAGGAAAATAAGAAGAAATGAAATGCATTTTCTCAGTCTATTAAAAAATCTATGGCATTGACAGAAAGCGCACTTAGTGCTACATTTAAAAAATAGCACATATGTCAATGTATTAACAAATAGAATTGGAAATACAAATATTTCCCTATATCAAGCCAAGAATCTCTTTATTTTAATTGAGTTGATTTAAAAGCCCAACTACAATTTAATTTTTATTTCATGATGTGGTGCTGGGGCTGGGGCTGGTGGAGCTGTGTGCTGTTGACAGTTGATGGAAGAAGATAGTTGACCTTAAAAATGGCTTTTATTGACAATGGAGAGGCATGGTTGAATAGGAAGCAAATGGGAAGCGGGCCCTTTGTGATCTGGGGAGCAGGAGGGGGAGAGCAGGCTGCCAGATTTTGAGCAGCTCTGTGTTCTGTGATCTCTGGCTCCACTTCTGCCCCTTCACAGGTCCCTTCTCCCTTCATAGCTACCACCTGAGCTCGCCCCCACTCGGAGGTCCCAGGAAGTGAGGAACTTGTACCCTCAGTTATTGATCAACGCCTGAAATCAAGTCTCGGGTTCTGAGCATGTAGGATTTGAGGATGTGCATCCCTGGAGCCCTGCTCCTTCCGTCTGCCATGCCACTGAGGGTCTGGTTTTGTGTGGCATGGGAGGTGTTCATCCTCTCCCCGTCCCCACACCCCTGTTGTTTACATTCAGTGACTAGAAGGCTTTGGAAGGAGTGGCTGAGATTTCATGTCAGTCATGACAGGGGACAAAGGACCATAGATGGTGTCCTACCCCAGACACTAGGTCCACCCCACTCTCTCTCCCAGACCCCAGGCAATCCCAAGCCTACTCAGCTCAGTGAAGGGGGAGGGGTGCTGATTGTGGAGAAAAATTGTAGGAGCCAGGCCTTAGGGATAGACCACTGGGGTCCAGTTCTTCACCTTAGGTGGGAAAACCGAGCCTCAGAGGCTGGCATGGCATCGTGGGGACAGGCTGGCCTGTCCACAGTTTCCACCATGCTGCCCACCTCCTATTTTCTTTTTCTTGTACCTGGGCTTACCTGTGCGCACTCTGCCGTGTCCTTCTGCTCCCCAAAAGAAATGGCTTCTGGCCTGTCCAAGGAGTCTCAGGTTCCAAGCAGGGGCTGTTGGGAAGGTCCCCGTGGGCTCTTTGGAAGAGGACCTCCAGCAGTTGGTTTTCTGTGTGCAGGGAGCAGTGGTGAGCACGCAGCTGTGAGTGGGCCGGGGTGGACAGTTACGCAGGCTACATACTGGACACAGCAGGGTTATCTTTCACAGCAGTTAGCTGTGAAGGCCATGTCACACCATAAGTGGCCACAGGACATTACCTGCACGGACAGGGACACTCCTCCACTCTCACACATGCATGAACATACACATTTACAAGCTTACTCGCACACTCCTACATGTGTACACACACACACACACACACACACACACACACACACACGGAGACTTACAAATATCCACAAATATGCACATACACAGCACTCAGGAAACCCTGTGAACCACCTGCTCCCCTGTGCCGTCACTGCTCCTCCCTGTCCCCTCTCTCCCCATTGCAAAGCTGATACCTGTCAGACTTCATGAAGAGTACCCCTGTGCCGGACAGAGGTTCATGTACCCCCAGGTCCAGGAATGAAGGACCACCTGTACATGCAAGTCTGAAAAATGCCCTCATTATTACCTGGTGGCCCATGTGGTGGACGAGGCAGGAGCTGAGGGTGCTTAGGAACTTCCAGCAGGTAAGTGGAACAGCACTGGACCCGGCTGGACTGGGCTGGGCTGGGCTGGGCTCTCCTGGTTCCTGCTCATACCTTTGTCATTCTTAAATTCATGTACCCTCTGGGCCCCTCTGTGCCAGGGGCCAGAGGAGACCATGTTAGTAATTAGAAAACTCTCTTTTCTCTTAATCCCAAGAATCAGGAAGACATAGACAAGCTAGCCAGTCATTGGTTAGCGGCGTCCAGTTGGTTTCAACTCATTAGCGACTCAGAGGAGAGGCTGGTGGGTTTGAACTGCTGACCTTGTGGATAGCAGTCCAGTGCTCATCCTCCATTGCCACACCAGATGGGGAGAGTGTTCCACTTCCTGGTTGCTTGAGTGAGGACAGGAACCAGAAGCTGAATTTTCACCTGTGAGAGAGTCTAAAGAGAAGTGAATCCAGGTAGGACAGGGTCACCAGCTTGGAGTCAGGGACACCTGAGTCCCTTCTGGTGTCTATCCTTGTCTCAGGAGCTCCTGAGCACTGGCAGAGATGGTGTATGCCACTGGACAACTGACCCCTGCCTTGATTCTAGGACATGCTGTCTGAGGGGGAGTCAGAGGACCAAAGAGGCTCTTTGAGGCCACATGAGGAAGCAGAGGTCATTGAGTGAGGAGTGACATATGGTGTGGAGGGAGAGTTGAGCTTCTGGTTCTCCCTGGTCCCACTCTAACACTCATCTGCCCTCTGACTTTCCTTCTCTGAACTCTGGTGTTCTCATTCACAAGGTGGAGACGTGTTGGATACCACACAAGGGCTTGGTGATGTGGAGAAGGAAAAATGAGTGTGGGAGCCTTTGTGTGGAAGCTTCCAGGTGCCCATGGAAGTAGGTCATTGTCAGGGGCAGAACCAGAGGTCCTGAATCCCTGAAGGGTCCCGGGCCAGCATGCATTTAGTGGTCGAGGAGGATGGGAATGTGTTGACACAGGAAGGCTTTTAGGCTGGGTATTGGGAAAAAAATCCATCTCTCAGGGAGACAATCTTATCATATTCGAATTATGGATTTCTGACTTGGGCTGAGCCACAGTCCCCACTCCTTGGGAGGGAGGGAGAGAGGGAAGAGTGTACAAGGGCCTCAGGCAGCCTGCGGCCACTCCTACCTTCCGGTGAGTCTTGAGGAAGGGATGTCTTCAGAAACTCTGGGGTCTCGGGAGCTGGGATTAAATCTTTCCTTAGTGGGCAGGGCTGTCTGTCTAGTGAGCTCATCCCAATGGACATCTGAGCTGGTAGTCCATCTCCTGTAACCCTGGGCAACTGCATCTGGGGCCATGGTGTCAATTTCTCCTAAACAATAATACATTAACTCCAAACCCAGTACTGGGACACAGAGGAGTACAAGCCTGTCCCAACCTTCAGGTAGGCACATTCCCAAAGAGAACTTAGCCTTGATGAGCTATTCTAACAAACAATCCTTTAAAAATACAATTTCCTTGTTATAACTTTAAGTTGTATATAACCAAAATTTGTGCTAATTGAAATTTGATTTGTATATAATGAGTATATATAAACATAAAGTTAGAAAACTGAAAGGGAGGAACACAGTTGACATTTTTCAAGCTGAAAGAACGGATGGAGAAGTCCAAGCCCTAAGTAACAATATGCTGTGGCGCTGAAGGGTAAACACTGAACTGTGAACCACAAGGTTGGCAGTTCAAACCCACCATCTGTTCCTTGGAAACCCTGTACAGGGTCTCAATGAGTTTGAATTGACTAGAAGGCATTTAATAATAACAACAACATGGGCAGAAGGAGTTCTGGAGTGTTGGGCTGCTGACCACAAGGTCAGCAGTTTGAGCCCACCAGCAGCTTTGAGGGAGAAAGATGAGGCTTTCTGCTTCCACAAAGATTTACAGCCTTGTAAATCCTATACAAGGTTGTTATGAGTTGGAACTGACTTGATGGCATGCAAATACCACTATCAACACTGGCAAAAATTGAATGATGCAGGAATCCTATAAAGAAGATGGAAGGAATACACAATAACCGTATCAAAAAGTACTGCTCAACATTTAACCATTTCAGGAAGTAGCATATGATACGAACAGCACTGAAGGCATTGGAGGGAAACAAGACTCTAGGGATTGACAGAACACCAGTTGAGATAGTTCAACAAATGGATACAATACTAGAAAGGCTCACTCATCTATGGGAAGAAATTTGGAAGTCAGCTACCTGGTTAACCAACTGGCAGAGATTCATATTTGTGTCCATTCAAGAGAAAGATGATACAAAGAAATGTGGAAAATACCAAACAGTATCATTAATAGCACAGGAAAGTAAAATCATGCTAAAGGTAATTAAAAATATAAGCAGGGAATTACCAGACATTCAAGCCCAATTCAGGAAAGTACACAGAATGAGGAGTATCATTACCGATGTCAACAAAGATGAAAGAATCTTGGTTAAAAACTGATAAAACTAGAAACATGTTTACCTGAGTTTTATTAACTATGCAAAGGTTTTCTTTCGACTGCGTGGACCATAACAAATTGTGGGTAGCATTGTGACCAATGGGAATTTCAGAACATTTAACTGTGCATATGCGGATCCTGCAATAGACCAAGAGGCAGTTGTTTGGACCGAACTGGGGGATACTGAATGTTTTACTATCAGGACAATTGTGTGCCAGGGTTGTAGCCTTTCACCAGATTTATTTAATCTGCATGCTGAGCAAATGATCTGAGAAATTGAACTATATGAAGAAGAATACAGCATCAAGATGGGAGGAAAATCGTTAACAACCTGTGATATTGAAATGACACGATCCTGGTGGCTGAAAAGTGAAGAGGACTTGAAACACATACTGATACAGATGTATGATTACAGCCTTCAGTAAGGATTAGATTTTAACACTCAGAAAACAGAAATCTTCACAACTGGACCAATAAGCAACATTGTGATAAAGGAGAAAAAGACTGAAATTGTCCAGAACTTAATTTTATTTAGATCCACAATTGGTGTCCATGAAAACAGCAGTCAAGAAATCAAATGATGTAGTGCATTGGACACTATTCTGCAAAAGGCCTCTTTAAAGTATGACAAAGCAGAGATATCACTTTTGTAATTTTCGTATTGTGAACTGGGTGAAGGTTTACAGAGCACGTCAGTTTTTTATTCACCAGTTCACACACAATCCCTGGGATGTAACTTACCCCGTTTCCTCCCTAAGTTTCCTGTTTTTATTCCTCCTTCTCTCCTAACCCTTCCTGACTTCTGAATTTTGTTCATGGGTAAGTAGACAAAGTGTTGTCTATTCTAAGGAATTAATACTTCTAAGTTCTATTGTTCACTTTATAGACCTGTCTGTTTGGCTGAGCCATAGGGGTGAGCTCAGTTCCAGGCCTGAAGGATAATGAAGGAGCCATAGTCTCAGAAGCGCATCAGTCTTTATTCAACCAGCAAACCCGACTTCTGTTTTTATGACTTTGAGTTTTATGACACATTTTCCTCTCACTCTTTCCAGGACCTTCTAATGTGATCCCTTTCAGAGCAAGTTGCAGTGGTAGCTGGGCACCATCTAGTTCTTCTGGTCTCTGGGTTTTGGAAGCCGAGGTTCTCATGGTCCATTAGTCCACTGGACTATTATTTTCATACATCTTCCATTTTCTTTACTCTTCTTTGATCTGGATGGGGAGAGAACAGTAGTCACCTTAGATGACTGCTTACAACAAGACACGGTATTTTCAATCTTCTCATATGCATTTGAAAACTGGACAATGAATAAGAAAAAAAAGTTCCCTGCGTATGTTTTTAAATTACCTTTAGCATGATTTTACTTTCCTGGACATTAATGATACTGTTTGATATTTTCCACATTTCTTTGTATCATCTTTCTTCTTGAATGGACACAAATATGAATCTCTGCCAGTTGGTTGACCAGGTAGCTGACTTGATTGATCCATTTGAATTATGGTGTTGGTGAAGAATACTGAAAACACCCGAGGAAAGAACAAATCTGTCTTGGAAGAAGTGTAGTCAGAATGCTCTTTAGAAATGAGGCTGGTGAAACTCTGTCTCTCATACTTGGGACATGTTATCAGGAGAGACCAGTCCCTGGAGAAGGACATTGTGTTGGTTAAGCAGAGGGTCAGTGAAAAAGAGGAAGGCTCTCAGGGAGACAGACTGACACAGTGGCTGTGCCAATGGCCCAAATACAAGATTGTGAGAATGGTTCAGTTTGGGGCAGTATTTACTTTGGGGCTGTTTTGAGGTACATCCTTCAAAGTGTTCTACTCTGGTTTTCTTTAGTTACAGCTTTCTGGAACTCTTGTTGTTGTTGTTAGGTGCCATCGAGTCGGTACCGACTCATAGCAACCCTATGAACGAAACACTGCCCGATCCTGGGCCAACCTCACAGTTGTTGCCCTGCTTGACTCCATCGATGCTGCCACTTTGCCAGTCCATCTCGCTGGGGGTCTTCCTCTTTTTCTCTGACCCTCCACCTTACCAAACATGATATCCTTCTCCAGCGACTGGTCCCTCCTGACAATATGTCTGAAGTGTGAGAGATGAAGTTTGGCCATCCTGGCCTCCAAGGAGCAGTCTGGCTGCATTTCTTCCAACACAGATCTGTTCTGGAACTCTTATCAGTCCTGGGTTTGATGCCTTGAATCAATTCCCCTGCTAGCTTATCTGTTCTCTCCTATTTTTACTTTTTATTTTCTGCTGTACTTTCTGAAGTATTTCCTTAACTTTAATACCAATCATTCTTGATTTTTCAAAAATTATGGTCTCATGTTTCTAATTTTAAAAAGTTCTTTCTTTTTTGAGAGTGACTTTTTTCTTTAGCCAGTCTCTGACTCCTGTTGCTCAGAGTGGTGTCTTTTATTATCTCTCAGAGCCATTTGTGCTAACTTTGTGGACTTTCCTCTTGCTCCTGTGTGCCTCTATCTCTCACACTGGAGACTTTCCTCAGCTATGTGGTGGTCCTCAGCTGTCCCCTCCCTACATTAACTGGAAGATTTGTGTGTTGGGCTGGTCAGCTTGGGGTCTTGCTCTAGGTGACGGGGCTGTGACCTGGTCGTTCTCTGGAAACTGACAAAGGTGGCATCTGTTAGTCTTTTTCTTGGTCCAGTCAGTGTTGCCAAGGAGAGATCCTCTAATCTTTGTGGGCATGGAGGAGGGAGGGTGAGCGTGATTATCATTTTGGGAGGACTGGGTGCCTGGGACACACCATTAGGTCTGTAGCTTCTTTCCCATTTTGGTTGTTGTTTTATCATACCTGCTGGACCTACTGCCTCTGTTCAGCTTCTCCAGGGAATCCCCTCTACTTTGCTGGGGCTGGCCGGAGGATGCTCCAATGTGTCTCTGACCCAGATGGTGCCCTGGTTTTAGCTCCATCAATCCCCCACCCTCAGAAATGCCTGATGCCCCTCCAGTCTCTGGCCTTTCCTGCTGCCACTATAGGTACGGGGTTCTCTGCTTAGCATATGCAATTGCTCCATTTTCTCTCCGTCTTCCAAACCTCTGTTGAAATCTCACCTCTGCTATTGTCTCCCTTTCCATTCGCTCTACTCTTATGGGCTTCTGCCCTTCTTTTTAAACCATTATTTTATCATCTGTTAGTGGGACTGGGATGAGACCCCTTAAAAACCCCACTCACTGCCACTGAGTTGATTCCAACACATAGCAACCCTATGTAGAGTTTTTGAGCCTGCCTCATGAGCAGCTGGTGGGTTTGAACTGATGACTTTGCGGATAGCAGCCCTAATGCCTAACCCATGGTACCACCAGGGCAGAGATGTATGTGTGTGCTGAACCTTCCACATTCACCCAGAATACAATGGCTGGTACCTCTGTACCAGCCCCTGGACTCTGCAGTCTCTTACATAAGGAAGAAGATGATATTGGATGAGCTGCCTTCTCAAGTCCTAGTTCGTGTTAGTGGCCGTGGATTTTCACTCCTGGCTTCTGTTGAGGGCCTGGTGGAGAGGCAGGTGATAAAAGAGGAATCTTAGGGAGGGTGACAGCCCAGAAAGTTTGTGCTCCATTTCAAGACACACATATCAACAGTTCTAGTGATTCAGCTGATTAACAAGCACCCATGTCTGCAAGAGTGGACAACTGGAGAGAAACCCCATGGACACAGTATAGACCTGGGGCTGGGAAGGGGATTCCTCTTGGACTGAAGAGGCTGAGAAATGTGGAGCAAAGGAGCCCCGGGCTGGGTGGGGCAGGCAGGGTACAGACTGGAGCATCAAACTGGCTGCAGGGAGAGCAATGGGGTCCTGGGGAGGGGTGTGAGCTAGACTTAAAGTGTATGTGTTGGGGTGTTAGGAGCATTCCCTTGGGGAGGAAAGGTGACAAGCAACAGTTGTGTAATAGGTGTGTAAAAGGTGTAACAGTTGTGTAAAAGGTGACAAGCAACAGTTGTGTAAGTCCTTCCTTTCCTTCTCTGAGGCTGTCTGCTGCATGGAACCTCTACTCAGGTGAGTTCTCAACAGCCCCATCATGGCTGCTCCAGCACAGGTGGGCTGGGCCCAGCTCTGCAGGTGCGTCCCATCCCCCTAGGCTCCAGCGTTGGTGATGGTGGTCCTGCTCTGCTTGTCCTGGCTGGGTGGAGAGGCTGGGGTCCTGCGATGGTCAAGGAGCTGGAGTGGAGCCCAGGGGAGGGGTCTCCTCAAGTGTCTCATGATGGCGGGAAAAGAACAGCAGTGATTTAGAGGCAGCTTCCACTCGCCGGGCTTCCTTAGCTGAAGCCGCTCAGCTAATGAACCTCAAGCAGATTCATGGCCGTATGTGAAGTCGACGGAGTCCTCACACTGCAGAGATGAGCAACATAAATCTTTGTTTTTAATGTCTAATGATATGTAAAATATTTAAATTCGCAACTCAGAATTATTAAGCTGCCAAGGTTTTTTGCCTATTAAAGTGTATTCTTGCTTGAGAATTGATGAGACACCCTGTGCCCGCTGCCAGCCCCCCGTTAGGGGACAGGAGGTATAGATTTGTGGTCTCCTACTGTAAAAAACTTCAGGATTGTCTGACCCTGTAAACTGAAAATTCATGTCTCTCACCCTGGGACAAATGCATTCTTTGTAAGGCGGCCCGTGGCCAGCCTTGGGCTCATGTTAGTTTATTGTCACTGGTTGATAACGTTTAATGGAAAAGATACAAGAGTGCCAAAGAATTTTAATTATTTTTGTGATAAAGTTATATGTTCGGCCTTGAAAAAGTAGAGATAATGCAGGGATTCATTATTATTCCCAGTGTGTTTAAACAGACGACACAGAATGCAAACAAAAGCAGATGAAATTTGAAAAGTATTATCAATATTGCAGATAGCAGATGCCCTTTCGAATCAGAACAAGCGTATCTTCTATAGCAACTTTATGGTTGAGTAGTTTATTCATTTCTATTAGAAGGTTGTACGTTTCTAAAATATGTAGATGGTATCTAGAAAAACCAACCAACCAGACGGGTCATTCTGCTTGTTTTCCTAAATTTATTATTTCACTTTTGCAGGCCCGATCTGAGGGGCATTAACATGGGAGTGGAGTCTTATTGTGTCAAATTCTATCTTGTACATGACCTTTGGCGGGCTTCACGCTGGCACGGAGAGGAATGGGAGCGAGGTGTCTGTGCTTGGTTTCATCGGGGTTGTGTTTGTGAAGCTGTGTGAGTCTGTCAGTAAAACTTTCTATATTCTCAGAGCTCCTTTTGGACCCGACAAAGGGAAACAAAGTCCAGAATCAAATTGCAAGGGTCCCTCACTGCCCCTTCCTCAGACCCAGGCTCCTGAGTAAACAGCAAGGTTTACTTAGATGCAGAAGTATGCAGAGATGAGCTTTAACTTTTCTTCAGCTGCGTAGAAATGAATCGGACCTCTTCCGGAAGTCACAGGGGTGGCGGTTCTGGATTTCTTGAGCACCCAGGGTTATCCAGGTTCTGGCTGGTTGTTTTCTTTGGAGCAGTTTAACCCTACAGATAGGTTCTGAGGCCCCTTAACTAAGCTTGGGCAGAGCCTTTGCACCTTCCTATCCCGATTTTCCTTTGGGAGAAATGTCCTCATGGTCACTCCCCACGACAGATGAGAGCCCAGTTTTGTAGCCAGACAGAGCCTTGGGGATAGGACCTGTCTTTCAGAGCCTCAGTTTTCTTGGCTGCATTATGGGGTAAAGACACCATCAGATGGTTTGGAAATTAAACGGGGTGATACATTCACATGAAGCTCGCAGTTTCCTCTTATAAGGGAGAGGTCAGTACGAGGGAGAGCTATGATGCTTGCTGCAGGACACCCAGGGAATCCCCTTGAGCCTGCAGTAGGCAAAGATGGAGGGTTGGAGGACTCTCTCCCTGGGGTGCTCTCACCCTGGGGTGCCCAGAACTGGAAGGACTTGGCTGAGGGGACATCTGAAAGCCATGCTCAGATTTGGGGGTTCTCCAGGTCTGTCTGGACACCTAGGGGGGTTGAAAAATGGATGCCATGAATGAACTGGGACTCTCAGAAGTTATATATCAGAATCAACTTGATGGAAAATGGTTTTTGTTGTTGTTGTTTTCCCCTGGAAGCTAAACCTGGTGGCTTCCAGGGGAGTAGGGGCCAGGAGGAGGCTTCAGGCTGGGAGGAAGGTATTGCCCAAGCACGGGTTAAGACTGCTTTGCCTAAGCAGTCCAATCACAGTGGAATACAATTAGAAATTAAAAACAAAGAGGATAGCTAAAAACCCTGTATCTTCGGAAGTTAAATAACATGAAAAATAGAAACAATGAAAGAAATTAGTAAAATGTGTGTCTCCAGGCGATTCTTGCTGATGCTTCTATTCACCCCAAAGGGTCCTGGTCCAGAAGAGTACGTAGTCCAGTATGGTGCCATGAGCCACGCACGGCTCTGGGGCATTTGAAATGAGAAGAGTTGTTAGTGACAAATTCACCCCAGAATTTAGTGTGAACAATGGGCAATGCTGGTTTCTGGGCAGGATTCTTACCTTCTGTGCAGGAGATCCAGGTTCGATTCCTGTCCGATGCTCCTCATGCATGGTCGGCATCATTCTGCCAGTGGAGGCTTGAGTAGTCTGATGTTGAGCATGTGTCAGTGGAGTTTCCAGATGAAGGCAGACTAGGAAGAAAGACCTGGTGGTCGACTTTGGAAAACCAGTTAGTGAAATCCCTGTGGGTCACAGAGTCTGATCCTAAACTGACCTCGGGGATGGCACAGATTTTTATGGGGTTCTTATGACTTGATGGTGGCTAACAAATATGAGCACAGAAATGCAAAACATCTCAATAGTTTTATACTGATTGTAAGTTAAAATAATAACATTTTGGGTATATTGGGCTAAATAGAGTCCATAATTGCAATTCAATTCACCTGATTCTATTTACTTTCCTCTGGACTCCTGGTGTGGTATTATAGGATCAGCACTGGACTGTGAACCACCAAGTCAGCAGTTCAAACACACCAGTTGGTCTTCAGAAACCCTATACAGGGTCACTATGAGTCAGAACTGACTTGGCAGCACTTCACAACAGCATGTGACTACTAGAAATAGGAAATGTCCTGCATGGCTGGCATTCTGCTTTCACAGACAGTACTGATGATATGATCCCGCTTCCAAGTGCAGTCCTTAACAGTAACTCAACTTGACCAAATTACACCTGCTTTCTGGGGTTCAATGTCCCTTCCTCTAAAATGGAAATGCTTAATTATTACCAGTCTTGTAAGTTTTGGAGGAGGTTAAGCTTAGCTCATTTACGTCCAGCACTCAGCCCTGGGCAGTCAGCATTCATTAAATTATGAACACTACCATGGTGGTTAATATCAGCCCACCCATCAGCTTCCTCCCCGTCCTCTGAAGGAGACAAAGCATGCATTCATGGCTTCCGCAGTGATGATGCACTTGCAGGTTTGGTGACTGGTCTAGGAGTTCTGGCCCCGCCCAGGCTACCACCTGGAGCTACCACCTGATAACAGGTGCTCCTGTGCCTACATGAGTTTGTGACCAGATCTTCTTTCATCTCATTTACCCCTGCCTCTTCATTCCAGCCTTTACCTCAGTCCCTCCTGGTTCTGAGTGAGGTCAGGGTGTTCTTAGCCTCCCTAGCAGACTTGAGGCTCCCATCTCTATGTTCTATTTCGGTCTTCCCAGCACTGATATGCAACCATCCCTGGGCAGTTGACTGGTAGCTTGGTGAATGCTTCTTGATTCATCAAACCAACTCTCCTTCCCCCTCCACCTTGAACCAAATGTCTTTCCTATAGACCTTTGGAATGGGGGGTCCTTAGTGTACATACGTCCTTGGTTACCCTCATCTCTGCCTGGCTGCTGGTGTTGGGCTCGCCGCTGGACATGCTGCACAGATAACCTCATCATTTCCATTTCAACCAGTCTGGTGGTGGTTCCTGTGCTGAGACCCTTCTGCCCTGGTCCCAGGGACAGAAGGCACCTGACTAGAGCTTGTCCTGAAGATCCACATCCTGCTAGGTGAGCAGGAGGGAGCACGGACAGCGAGCCATCCAAGACACAGTCCCTGGCCACAGATTCCTGCCTCAGCTCCAAGGGACCCAGGATCTGGGTGCCAACCTGACAACCCCAGTCTTCTGACTTCTCACAGGGGACTATGGCCTGCCAGCAAAGTCAGAACCACAAGACCAAGAGCTCACAGTTAAATATACTGCACTATTGACAACAACAAAAAAAGGTATGTTTTTAGGTTCCTTCATTTAGCTTTCACAAAAACTCTGGTAAGTATGATTCTTCCCAGTTCATAGCTCAGGAAGTTCATACAAGGTAAGTACCCTGGGTAAGACCTGACAACAGCCTTCCTGGTCCCACAGCCCTTGGTTCCAGGGCTGGGGTGTCATCAGGTAAGTCTGTCCTGAGTGTCATGTAGGTGACAGGCATCAGGGAAGGCGGCAATTCTTGGGTGTCAGTAGTGAGGGTAGTAAGAGCTCAGGAGTTGAATAGAACAGGTTCAGATTCATGGGTTCCCTGCTTCTCAGAGCCTTTGAACCATGGACAAGTCACTGGGCAGGGAGGGTTTCAGCTTCCTCCTCTGGGTGCCGTGGTCGCTGGTCAGTGAGGGTTGTTTGATAGGCCAGTGAGTGTTGGTGCCCGAGAATGGTCTGGGTCCTAGCCTGAGCAACATTAGGGAGGGGAAGGAACATTCTGGTGTGAGGATCAGAAGCCTTCTGGCTCCATTCTGGTCAAGAGGGACTTATGGAAGCAAGCTAGTGTGTGGTGGGGACAAGAGGTACAGTGTACTGCTGAGCCCACTGGGAACTGGGCCCTCATCAGGGGCCTCCTGTCTCTAAGGGCTGCACAGATTCAGCTTTCTTCTCTCGGCATCTCTTCCTATCTCCTGTTATGCCACAACATGACCACACAGGGCTGGAGTCCACAGCTGTGAGATGCTTCGACAGTGCCTACCTTGGCCCTCCTAGTCCTTGGCTTCCTGGGCCCTGAATCTAACTGGTTGTCAAAAGACCAGAACAGACATGGTCACTCAGGTCTCAGCGAGAATTCAGCAGAGACAATGGCCTGCCTGCCTGAACTGACACAGAACTGGGTCCTACCAAGAATCTGTCCACTCCTGCCATGCAGTGTGGCCTCAGGAGCCCCACACCTGCACATTTTAGGGACCAAAGGAGGAGTGGGTATCTTTACCTCAGAGACCTTCCCACAGCATGAGTCCATGGGAAATACAACCATTGAATCCTAGCTGACACGTGGTTAAAGACCCCGAAGGTTTTCCATGGGGTTTGGCTGGAGAAGCTTTTTACCAGCGTCAGCAAGAATCAATGTGGTTCTATTT
This sequence comes from Chrysochloris asiatica, assembly GCF_000296735.1. Classification (NCBI taxonomy): domain Eukaryota; kingdom Metazoa; phylum Chordata; class Mammalia; order Afrosoricida; family Chrysochloridae; genus Chrysochloris; species Chrysochloris asiatica. The sequence continues at coordinate 3,057,798 of NW_006408622.1, forward strand.
TATAAACTCTGCTCCTTTTTGAACCATTTAAAACCATTCCATTGAGGGGAAGTGGCCTGGAGTCTTGTACCATTATGTGCCATGCTTACATTAAAAGGCAAAATTGTATGTGCAGGTCTGAGGCAGTTATAATTAGAATAATTGTCCCTGTGTTTCAGGTATCTCTCTTTCTGGGAAGTTCAAAGCACTCTGCGAACATTATCCAATTAATTCTGCAAAGAGCTGGGTGAGAGAGGTGGTGAGCGGCTTTGTCAGGCACTGGTTATGGCTGGGAACTCTAGCACTGAGAGGTTAAATGACTTGTCTAAGGTCCCACAGAGTCAGGAACTGGACGCCAGGTTCACAGCACAATGGTTGAGTGTCCTTGGGAAGGGCATGTTCTCTGCAGCTGTTGCTCCAAATGGCAACTTAAAAGGTCCAGTTTTTACACAAGTGGCAGAAATTTCCCAACCAACCTGAGTTCACAGTTTTGCTCTGGAACTAATGGTGAGGCCCAACAGCTGCCTGGCTCCCTCCCTTCCTCCCTCCTGGATCTCTGAAGGCAGCGAATTGACAGAATAAAACATTCTGGAGACAATAGGTGATTATTGGTGTTAGGTGCCATTGAGTTGGTACTGACTCATAGCGACCCCATGCACAACATAACGAACCACTGCTCAGTCCTGTGCCAACCTCCTCACAATTGTTGCTACATTAGTGCCAATTGCTGCTGCCACTGTGCTAATCCATCTCTCTGGGGATCTTTCTCTTTTTCTCTGACCCTCCATTTTACCAAACATAATATCCTTCTCTAGAGACTGGTCCCTCCTGACAATATGTCTGAAGTATGAGAAACTAAGTCTGGCCATCCTGGCTTCCAGGGAGCACTCTGACTGTACTTCTTTCAACACAGGTTGTTCTTTTGGCAACCCATGGTACTTTTAATATTCTCCAACACTAAAGCTCACTCAAATCACCAACTCTTCTACCATCTTCTTTATTCACCGTCTAACTTTCTCAGGCATTTGAAAATCCCCTGGCTTGGGTCAGATGTCCCTTAGTCTTCAAACGAACATCTTTGCTCTTCAACACTTTAAAGAAGTCTTGTGCAGCAGATTGCACAGTTTGATTTCTCAACTGCTGCTTCCATGAGTGTTGATGGTTGATCTGAGCAAAATGAAGTCTTTGACAATTTCAATCATTTCCCCATTTATATGGATGTGATTTGCTCTTAGAGTCCTGGTGTGGC
>NW_006408622.1:3076353-3077631 GCF_000296735.1 Chrysochloris asiatica
TTTGTTTGTTTTAATCATGGTTTCCCTTGCATTATAATATAGAGTAGATACTGGAGAGGGAGAGAAAGGAATAGTCAGAAACACCACACTAGAAGGCTTGTAAGTCTGTCTTCTGCCTATGACTGATTGGAATACCCAGTGAATGAGGCTTCTTGCGGAGGTTTGTTTTGTGGCCCAAGACATGGTCTATTCTGGAGAATGTTCCATGTGCACTGGAAAAGACTGTTTATTATGCTGTTGTTGGGTTGAATGTTCTGTACACATCTATTAGATCCAGTTGGCTGATTGTGTTTAGTTCTTCTGTGTCTTTGTCAAGTTTCTTTCTGGTTGTTCTATCCATTTTTGAAAGCGATGTATCAAAATTGCCCATGATTATTATAGATTCGTCTATTTCTTTCTTCAAATCTATTAGAGTTTCCTTTATATATTTTGGATCTCCTTCATTGGGAGCATAGATATTTATTATGGTTATATCATCTTGTTCAATTGTCCCTTTAATCATGAGATAATGTCCATCTTTATCTGTTATGCTGGTTTTTGCCTTCAAGTTTATTTTTATCAGAGATTAGTACTGCCACTCCTGTTCGTTTTGTATTACAATTAGCTTGGTATATTTTTTTCTGTCTTTTGACTTTTAATCTGTTCTTGTCTTTGTGTGTAAGATGTGTCTCTTGCACATAGCATACTGAAGGATTTTGTTTTCTTATCCATTCTGCCACCCTCCGTCTCTTAACTGGTGCATTTAATCCATTTACATTCAGGGTAATTATCTATAGGTATGGATTAATTGCTGCCATTATGTTTGTTTTATTTGTGGTGTTGCTGCTTTCTTTGTTCTGTGTGTCTTCCTTTGCTGAGCTCATGCTCTTGTGTTTTTTCTTGTGAGTTTCCTCATAGTTTTAATGTTTCCATAATCTTCTTGGATTTTCATTTTCTTGGTATGTTGTGAAGTGTTAATTTCTTTGAGGTTACCTTATATTCCATTAACTTTCCCCTCTGTTTAGTGCAGTCTATTTTATCCAGTATTGTACCTGACCTTCTAACCATCTGGGTCTCTGTTCCTATGTGTTTATATTCTTTTACATTGTAATTGTTTTGGTCATAAACTGACTTCCCAGATTCTCTAAGTTTGTTCTTATAGTTTAGTTCTGTTCTTGCCTCTTCCTTCAGTCGATTTAGTTCTGGGAGGTGCTTCCATGTATGTCAATCTCTGGTTGTTGTCTGTTCTTGTTTGTTCTCAGTCCACAGAACTCTCTTTAGGATGTTTTGTAGTGCAGG
>NW_006408622.1:3077766-3143534 GCF_000296735.1 Chrysochloris asiatica
TTTCAGGGTTTTATATATGTCTCCCCATTGCCTTCTTGCTTGCATGGTTTCTTCTGAGAGATCTGTGCTTAATCTGTCTTGTTTGCCTATGTAGGTAATGCTTCGCTTTTCCCTAGTTGCTTTCAGGATTGACTCCTTATCTTTCATTTTGTAGAGCTTGATTACGATATGTCTTGGTGATTTTCTTTTGGGGTCTATCCTTCCTGGTGTTCGCTGAGTATATTGAATGTTTATCTTTTCACTTTTCAAGATGTTAGAGAAATTTTCTTCCAGCAGTTCTTCAACTATGTTTTCTGTGGACTTGTGTAATTCTTCCTATTCTGGAATGCTGATAATTCTGTTATTCCTCTTCATGTTGTCCAACAGGAATCTTAGGCCTTCTTCACATTTTTTTTTTCCTTTTTCTATTTGTTCTTCTATCTTAGTGGTATTGAAAGATTTGTCTTCCAGCTCACTAGTTCTGGCTTCCCTCTCTTCTATTCTACTCCTTTGCCCTTTTAGTGTTTTGTCTATTTTTGATATTCTATTATTGGTTGTTTGGACCTCTTTCTGTGGGTTTTGAATTGTTTCCAAAGCTGTATGTATCTTATTGATTGTTCCTATAGTGCTTATTTGACTTCTTCCTTATTTTTCTCAACTCCATTGTAAAGTGTTTTGAAACATTTTATAATCATTTTTCTGAATTCCTTCTCAGGCATTTCCATGGCCTGCCCTCCTTCCAGAATGTAGTCCAGATCTACCTCTAGGTCATTTGTCTCAGACATTTTATCTTGTTTCTGGACATGTGCTGATATGGTCGTCTGTTTTTGGTTCTTGGATTTGTTTAGTATTTGTCTGTGGCCTTACTACTTAATTGAGTGTGTGTTTTGGTATTTTTTATACTTTCTGATTGCCTCCAGGTAGATGTGATCAGGATGTGGGCTTCCTGTCACTCTTCTTATTGCTTAATTCAGAGTAACTTTCCCAGGTGTTGTCTGCCTACCTGGTGTATAGCAGTTGGTATTGGTTCTTGCCTGGGTTTTAGTGTTTTATAGAGTGTAATTGTAGCTCGACTATATGGCAGCATTGCTTTCTTTTCTTGGGTAATATAGGAGATAAAGAGTCCCCCAGAGGTAAAAGGGGAAACAAAACAGCAAAACAGCAACAGCAAAAAAACAAGAAAACCAAAAACCACTAAAAAGACAACAACAACAACAACAACAAAAAAACTAGATTGGATACTGTAGTCTATAATTGCAGAAAAATGAATGGAGGAAGAGAAGGAAAAAAAAAAAAAATCTGTAGCCTAATATGAGTATGACTTTAATGTCCTCTTTCAGTTTCTTGCCTTCAAAGCTGCCTGATAGATTTCAGGATGCCACTGTTGGTTGTTATGCTGTACCTCAGGATTTAATTTAATTTTCAGCCTGTTTTGTTTTTAAACTCTCTTTCCCTTTCCACACCCCTTACTCTGGCCTTTTCCCTATTAGAAAACAGTTCAGGGCCAACTCTTGGGCTGAGAGTATCTGCACATGCATGCCAGAAGAACCCACCAGTGGTGGGGGTGGGGTATGTCCACTTGCTCAGGTACCCCCTCTAGTCACCAGAATGGAGGTTTGAAAACAGTGGGGGGAGGAGGGGGCAATGAACAGCTACTGAAAAAAGAAAAGAAAATCAGAACAAAGCAAAACCCACAAAGTGTATTGTCCACCTTTGCTCCGAGGTTCCCGTAGCATTATTCCCTGGTGGGTCTGCTCCCCTGCTTGTTCTTGCCATTTGGTCTCACCCAAGTTTTGGCTCTGGGCCGCCGAGCCTGGCAGATTAAAAAGTATGCAATTTCTTACTTCTGCTATGAGTTCCGTTAGCTATAAGACTTCAAACTTTTAAAATATTCCTACCTATGTGGTTCAGCATTTTGGAGCCCTGCCCTGAACTTGCTTCACCTGGTATTTTATGGTATCGCTTATGGTGAACTTCACTGCACCTCTTGATATGTTCTCTTGATGAAGAATGCGATGCCATTCCTCCTCCATTAGTCATTCCCGGCATAGTAAACCATGTAATTGTGAGATTCAAAATGGCAATGCCAGTCCATTTCAGCTCACTAATGCCAAGATATTGATGTTTATGGAGTACATTTCATTTTTGATAACTTAAATTTTCCTAGATTTATACTTTGTACATTCCATGTTCCGATTATTAATTGATGTTTACAGCTATTCCTCATCATTTTGAGTTGTGCATTATCAGCACATGAAGGTCCCAAGGACTTTACTCCATTCACATTATCATGTTCAATTTTACTTTGAGGAGGCAGATCATTCTCAGTCGCATTTTGATTTCCTTACTAACTGAGGGGCTCATCTTCTAGCACTATATCTGACAATATTCTGGTGTTCTTCATCATGTTTCAGTATTCAATATTCTGCTGCTGACAGTGTTCCACTGCTGTTAATATGGCTTTCAGTGAAGCAGTCTGTCTCTCCTTCTTCCTAGTCTGTCTTCATCTTGAAACTCAGCTGAAACCTGTCCACTGTGGATTACCCTGCTGGTATTCAAGATACTCATGGCATAACTTCCAGCATTACAGCAACTCACAAGCCCCACAGTATGACCAACTGACAGAGAACATGCTAACTATGATGAATACTCTTTTGTTTTGAAAACAACCAATAGTCATTTGTTTTAGTAGCTCTATTGATGGTGTGGTTTTATGAGCTAGCACCAGCTGAATTATAAACACCTAACCCTTTGGCAGAGAAGCAATGGGAACCCCCAAAGTGGCTTTGACTCTAGATTCCACAAAAGAAAACTGAGTGTGGGAACACCAGGGCATGCTGGGAACCTGGGTGGGTGTGGATAGAAGGCCTTTCTGAAGACTATGAGAGTCCCAGGCCATGCTGGGAACCTGGGTAGATGCGGATGAGAGGCCCTGCTGATGGCGGTGGGAACACCTGAACATTCTGGGAACCTGGATGGGTGTGGATAGGAGGACTTGCAGATGACTGTGGGAATCCCAAGGCATGCTGGGAACCTCGGTGGATGTGGATGGGAGGATCTGCTGATGGCAGTGTGTATGGATAGAGGCTTTGCTGGATAGTTTACTTCATATATGGATAGGGTACAGAGATGAGGACTGGAACAATAGAGACAAAAATTGAGAAAACCAGCGATGGCTTTTACACCAGCACTCCAGAGCGGGAGTTTAGTGAATACTGTGAATAGCGATGAGGAGGAAAGGTATGATTGTCAGACTTTGATGAAAGTAAGCTGAAATATGAAAACAAAACCCAACCAACAGAACCCAGGTCCCACCCACCTAGGGTCTGCTGTCTTTCGGGGGACCCAGACATTAGTTTTTAAGAACAACGCACAGAAATGAAATACTGTCACTGTGGTGAATGCCTAGAAGAGAGGGACCTGGAGAAACCTGATTGGGTAACAGAGGAGGAGTTGGGACTCACAGGGAGGAATAAGGGCAGTTGAAGAAAGACCTGTGTCTTTGTGTGCGTGTGTGTCTCCTGGGCAGAGAATGGGTAGCTCAGTCTCCCTGGGAGAAGGGACAGGGAGGAACAAGGAATTAGGGTGGGATGATCTTAGTGATGTATGAAAAGAAATCCAGTCTCTAAAAAGACCATATTTTTGATCATATGAATCATCAAAATTCAAGCTAAACTTGGAGGAGAATGTGAAAATGCTTGACAGAAGCAAGTTTAGGAAAGAGAATGAGATGGAGAGTCCCGTGCCCTCTCCACTGGTCCCTGAGGAGAATAGCTGTCCTCAGGTTAGAACACATGGGGCCCACCGGGACAAGAATCCAGCCCAGAGCTTGAAAACTCTTGGCCTGAGAACCCAATTAAAGGGTCAATCTAGGGCACTGGCATTGTTGTCATGGAGGAGGTGTCATTGGCAGGGAGGGGTGTTGACACTATTTCCTCATAACCTCCCAAAGGTCATCCTTTCTCCATGGCTGTGGCCATCCTTTCTCCAAGCTCTGCAGATGCTTGCCTTAAGCCTGACCTGGCCACAGGGAACCAGAAAGGACTTCCAGGAGAACGGTTGAGGTTCTGTAGCCTGAGTTTGGCCCCTGTGGGGCCTCAGGTGTAGTGGGGTAGTATTGTGGGGATGACCAATCACAGATATGTTCTTCTACAATGAGTACACTCCTGTGAGGCTGAGCCCTGAGTTTGTCTTTTCTTCTCATGCCTTGTCATTAACTCCTGATGAGGGGGTGGGCTGGGTGACTTCTCAGGCTCCCACCCCCCTGCACAGGCCTGAGCCTCAGTCAGCTCTGTTTACCTGAGAAGGAGCTGCAGGAAGGGAAGTGAGCCCTTTAAACAGAGCTCATGGGCACCTTCCCATCACAAGGAAATAGGTGGCCAGCCCCTCCCTCCGCCCTATGATTATACAATAGATTTAAAGTCTCTGATATCCACAAATCTACTTCAAAATATATTCTCCAGCCGTAGGGAACGTCTCAGAATTGTTAACCTTCTCCCCAGGTATTAGAGGTAGCACACTGTGAGATTAGATGTATATTTTCTTCAAGATACACCACCCATCGAGGGGTTCATATTTACATCTTTTGTTGATATTTTTTATAGATTAAAAGCGCCTCTTTGCTAGGTGATAATTCTGCTAAGTACTGTAATTTGCTGCCATTAATATTTGTCTGAGTCCTAGTTTGCAAAATATATTTGAAACCATGTTAGAAAGTCGCATAATTGCTTCTTTTCGAGCTGTGGAAATGAGTAGTTTCTTTACCCAGCCTTTATCCTGTTAACCTTGGAGGGGAGTGGCTGTTCCCCAGAGTCCCCAAGAATGGCTGAATGTGAAGCCATTGGCTTCTGGCCCCCACTGGCTGGGCCCTTCTGCTTTGGCCCAGGCTCCACCACCTGCTGCAGGTCTGCCCTGGACCACAGAGGGCAGTGAGGTCCACTGTCTGGGCTTATGACTGGGGACAGGTGGGGAGACGGGCCTCCTCTGTAGTGACCACCCTCCTGGGCCTCTCTCAGAGCTGCATTGGAAAATGGGGCAGTGCTCTTCCAAGGGAGTGTGTGTAAGTCTCTTGTCCAGGGACCATGTCACTCTGTGTTCACCACATGGTGGACACTCCCTTGATACACTGGGACTATATACATGGAAGCAGGCTCAGGTGGGAAGAAGGGTCTGCCACCTATTTCTTAGGCAGATCTCTACTACATCTGTGCTGGGGCAGATGAGTGCACAAGCAGGTGGAGACCCCGAGGACCAGTGCCTGCCACCTCAGCTTCTGGTAGTAAGGCAATGGAGACCCCAGCTTCTTCATACCCCACACCCCCACTCTCTGGGTCTCTAAGTCAGTCCCAGGCTCTCTGGAGCAGGGGGATGTTCTGTTTAGGGTCCTGGTTGAGGGGGTGGGGTAGGGCGGCCCATGCTTTTGGCCACAGTCAACCCTCAGGACTGCAGCTACCAGAGCCCATGGAAGTGCTTCCTGGTCTCTGCTTGCAGCCCGAGGTGGGGTCTGACTGCGTCACTGGAGCGTCTCTTCTCAGAAGGGCATTTACGCTCCTGTTGACTGAAGTCTTCCTCTCTAACATCTCCAGCATCTCAGGGAGCCATATAGTGGCTCACCTGGGGTCTCAGAGTCAGGCTCAGGTGGTTGTTGTTGTTGTTAAGTATCATCAAGTCAGTTCTAACCCATAGCGACTCTTATAGGATGTCCAAGGAGTATCTGGTGAGCTTGAACCACTGACCTTGCTGTTCATATGACTTTGCAGTCTGATGCATTAGTCCACACCAGGACTCCAGGCTCAGTTTACTCATCTGTAAAATGAGGATAATGAAGATCCCTACTCTACAAGCTTCAGTATGGATTGCACCTCAACATAAAGAAAACAAAAATCCTCACAGCTGGACAAATAAACAACATCATAATAAAAGGAGAAAAGACTGAAGTTGTCAAAGACTTCATTTTGATTGGATCCACAGTCTTTGTTCACTGAAGTAGCAGTCAAGAAATCAAAGGATATATTGCATTAGGCAAATCAGTTGCAAAAGATCTCTATAAAGTGTTAAAGAGTAAAGATGTCACTTTGAGGAATAAGGTGTACCTGACCCAAGTCAGTTGCCTCATGTGAATGTGAAAGTTGGATAATGAATAAGGAAGACTGTAGAAGAATCGTTATGTTTGAATTATGGTGTTGGCAAAGAATATTGAAAGTACTGTAGCCTGCCAGAAGAACAAACAAATCTGTCTTGGAAGAAATACAGCCAGAATGCTCCTTAGAAGCCAGCATGACAAGACTTTGTCTCTTACACTTTGGACATATTGCCAGGAGGGACCAATGAGAAAGAGGAAGTCCCCCAATGAGATGGATTGACAGGATGATGGCAACAATGGATCAAACTTAACAACTGTGAGATGGAGCAAGAGTGGGCAGCATTTCATTCTGTTATGTACAGGGCCACTCTGAGCTGGAGCCAACCGGATAGCGCCGAACACAACAAGCAACAGCTCAGGGATGTTTGCTGTGAGGATCAAAGGAGTAAAGACATGGAGAACAGTTAGAATGACAGTTAGTAGTTGTTGTTGTTAAGTGCCATTGAGTCAACTCCAACTCACAGCGACCTTGTACAAGGGTTTCCAAGGAGCAGCTGGTGGGCTTGAACTGCCAACCTTGTGGTTATCAGTCCAGTGCTTATCCTACGGTATCACAAAACAAAACAAAACAAAACAAAAAACCCAAAAAAAACCTCACTGCCATCAAGTCAATTCCGACTCGTAGCGACCTGGTAGGACACAGTAGAAATGTCCCACAGAGTTTCCTAGACTAAATCTTTATGGGAGCAGCCAGCTTCATCTTTCTCCATAACAGCAGCAGGTGGGTTTGAACAATCCGATGCTTACATCACAGCATTACTAGGGCTCTTTTGGCAGCAGTAGCACTGATTTGATTCGACGCCACTTAATAGCAACAAGAACATATGCAAACGTGAGTCAAAAATTATCTGCACTCTGGTTATATTAAAGTGCCCGTCCATGCCCATGACTGTGACAACATTGTACATGCATGTGAAATGATACATGAATGATAGTGGATTATGTGGCAAATCATTCACAAATCAGCCATGACTCTGCCTATGAAACAATCCATGAGAGACTTGGCTTTCAAAAGTTTGTGTTAGATGGTTACTGAAACAATTCCCGGAAGAGCATGAACAGAAGTATTTGGACATCTGCAACAAAATTCAGACAGAAACTTGAAGGAAGGTAAACGTTTCCTTAAGAAATATCATTACTGGTGACAAGACATGGATTCATCACTAGGAGCCTGAGAGTAAACGGCCAAGTATGGAGTGGAAACATCCTCAATCACGGACCAAGAAAAAGTTCAAAAGTCAACCGTCAGCTGGAAAATTAACGCTTATAATTTTCTGGGATTCTCAAGGGCCAGTATTGGAACACTATCAGGAAAAAGGTTCAACAATCAACAGTGCTCATTGCAGGGAGCTGTTCACTCAAGAGCTGAAGTCTAAACTTCGGGTGAAACACAGAGGACTGCTATCCAAAGGTGTTGTGATCTTGCAAGACAATGCACGTTCATTCACCTCTGCCCACACTATTGACACTCTGCAATGAGGTGTTTGAGGATCCTCCCTATAGTCCTGATCTTGCTCTTGTTTGGTCCCTTGAAAGCAGCCCTTTGAGGACAAAGACTCACCTTAGATGAAGAAGTGAAGACAGTGGTGCATTCGTGGCTTGCAGCTCAGCCTAAAACATTTGTTGTTACTATTATTTCAAATTGGACTAACCAGTTTGACATTTAGTTTTTCATACACAGATGGAAGGTTTTCATGTAAGGTCACATGACTTCTTACCATGTTTCTGTGGCAGAACTGGTCCTGCTCTGGTGCTGCTTTCTTGCAAGGAATCCTTGGATGTTTGCTTGTTTAGCAAACGTTTCTGAGATGCTTGGTTTGCCCTTGGCACACTAAATACAGTAACCCATCAAATCCTCACTGGAACCGTATGAGAGAAGAATTATGATCCCCATTTCACACATAAGAAAACAGAGGCCCAGAAACTCAAACTCCCACTACCACCAAGTCAGTTCTGACTCGCAGCAACCCTGTTTAGTGTTTCCAAGGCTGTAAATCTTTACAGGAGCTGAAAGCTTCATCTTTCTCCTGCTGGTGGTTTTGCACTGCCAATCTTGAGGTTAGCAGTCCAGTAGGATGGTAATGTGCCACATGCAAATGAAAGGCATAACATGAAGTTAAGTGTGCTAGAAAATGACAATGTTCAGGTCTAAGTTCCAAACTCAGGATTTTAATAAAGGGGAGATGCTCTGTGGATTTGTGGATCTCGGTAGTTTTAGAAGCAAAAATGTTTTGTTAAGGGAAATGAAGTTCAGGCCCAAACCAGGCTGCGAAGCTGTTGGAGATGCACTGATCAGAGACAGACACAGCTTCTAGGGAAGTTGGGGCTCAGCGAAAACTCAACAGATTGGGTGTCACAGGGTGGGAGCTGAGGGTGCTGTGGAGAGAGACCCCTTGGGTGAGGACAAGACTAGCACAGGGTTGGCATCAGAGAGGGCCTTGTACCTGCTGCCTCTACCACCTACCTCTCTTGTCACAGGCCAGGAAACCTACTCCTCTCCCCTAACTCCTCACCGATGGGACAAGTGTCAGACTCAGATTTACTCAGTGGGTTCTGGAAGGCTGTTACTGGGTTCTCTTCCTCTTCTTCTTTTTTTTTAAAATGCTTTATTGTGAATTATGTAAACATGTAAGGGAGAATATTAGCTTCACATTGATCCCATCATATATTGTTTCCTTGCCATGGTTTCAATCCCCTCCATGCATCATCCATCAATCTCAGGGTATACCGCACAAGCCTGCTCCCTGGTTGTCAGCACACAGCCCATCTCCTTCTCTGGGTCCAAAGTCCCCAGCTGCTCCATCTCTCCACGTCATCGTCTCTGCCTCCTTCTCTGGCATCACTGCTTCTCTGGGTAGGGAGCCGTTCTTTGCTCCTCTCCCTGAACGGTCCCAGGGACCTCCGCTCCCTGACTGCAAAGTTAATCCCTTCCCTCCTTTTGCTACAAAACATCTACCTTTACATTTCCAGCCCTTACAATCAGTCCTGATAACAATTATTCACCATTGTATTGCAAGAGACCTATCCGCATTTCCTTTCCTCGGCCCTGCCTAGACAGATTGGATACTACTCAGTGGAGATTCTACCTTCTTCTATGGCCTCTGGATCTAGGTTCCCTCTTGAAAGCTTGTAAACCAGTCACTTCTTGCCTCTGTTGCCCCCCCACCCCCCATTCTGGGTAGCCAATGTCCAAGTTGCCCATCCCTGTCCTCTCCATGTGTGGAAGGGTTGGAAAGGATCCTTGCTGTAAAGATTTGTTCCCTCTTTTGAGCTACTGCTACCATAGGTGTAGGTCAAGTTCATCGTATTGTATCAGATTACTCTTTTTCCTCTTCTTTCTTCTTCTAGTTGAGCTCTGATCATCCAGTCATTGAAGTCAGGCCAAGTGGGTATTATCTGCAAGTGTGGGTGTTCTTGTGCATATGCCCTCTCTTCTTATCAGCTGGACACTTCACTCTCCACTCTAGTCCTCTGTGGCTATGTCACTGACACTGGATCCAAGAGTTGCCAGGTCTTGCCACACTGCTGGCCAACCAGGTCTCCAGCCAGGTTCACAGGAGTCTATTGAACATATTAGGGCTTAGCTCACCACTTCATTGCTGCTTTTCCCTCTCTTCCCCTTATCGATGATGAATGTGGTCACCAATCAGAGCGTGTATTCCCATTGGGTCTTAGTCTTAGAAGGAAGTTTGCCCTGAGGGGACCCGACCACTTGCTTTGATGTCTCCTGGGCGAGCCATTTGTTTGTTCTTGTAGTAATCAGTAGATCTGCCTGTATTGTTTTGTATTTTTTCCTGTCAGTCTTTCTTTCAAGAAGTATCTTCTGTTCTTCTGGCTGCTCCAGGCTGGTTCTCTTCCTCTTTTTACAACTCACACACAAATCCCAAGCTGCAAAGTGCTAGAGGACTATACCCATGGTGTTGACACTGTGGAAGTGGCCACTGGCTCACTGGTGTCCCTTCCTTGGACTCAGGAAGGCAGGCTTCATTCTTTGTGGTTTGCAGCTCCCAGGATGACCCCATATTCCCTCCAGTTCTGGTGGGGTTTTCATCCCAGAGCAGAGAGACTGAAGAAGAAAGAAATGAGAATACTCTGGACTTCAGCTCCCAAGAGCCTCACGTCCTCCCTTTTGGGGAAAAGAGATATTTCTGTCTTTTCTGATCAGACCCAGAAAAATCCTCCAGGCTTCCAAACACAGCAACCTTTCTATACACCAGGTACTTTTTTTTCCCCTTTGCAACAATTTGTTCAGATACATGAGCTTCTCATACACCTTGGGAAGGGACTTTAGGCCAAACAAAGTTTTCATGCAAGAACAATTCACCCCTTTCTCCATGACGTCAGCTTCGGGAACCACTGCTGGCTTCTCAAAGTGGTTTAGGAATTTTAGATCCAGACCCCATGTCAACCAACATGGCTAGCACCCCCTCCATCCATGAGGAGAAGTGGCAGGTTCTGCCCTGGGAGGGTGGTCTGTGACTAGGTGTGAAGTGAGATGTGGGAAAGGTATCTGAGAGCCACAGGAGTAAGGGGTCCATCTCCAGAGCAGTCTGTGGCCCACAGGTGGACATGCGGTGGAGGGACTGGCACTCCAGAGACCTGGAACTTTCTGTGCTCACCCCAGGTGCCACTCTCCTTGGCTGCCTGCCCGTCACCCCAGCTATTAAGTTGATATTTGACTTGGTCCCAGGAGTCCATTGACAATGCTGCCTTTCAGATGACTAGCCTGTAAGTCTGCCCACTAGCTATTAGGCCACCCAACATGGACATCTGAGTACTTCTGGACTCCTTTTTTCATTCTCTGCCAGGGGGTATCTGAACCCCTGCCCCAGCTGCCTGTGATTTGGTTCCCCAAACCCAGCCTTCATCACTGGTTTCTGTCCAGTGTCAAACTATGATCTTGCTGTGCAGGGATCCAAAGACTCTTCTGTCCTCATCCTTATTGACTGATGGGCAACATGCATGTTTTCTTTGAAACTTGCGCCTCTCAGGACCTCCTTGGACTATCTGGTCCGTTTCCCAGTCATTCTTGGATAACTCCTCCTCTTCTCTAAATACCAGTGTTTGCCACTCTCCCTCTCTCCTTCTCCCTGGGTGATCTGACACCTTACCCCATAGCTTTAAAACCCACCTATCAGTTCACAATTGCAGCAATATTTCTGTATAACAACTACCCTGAAACCCAGTATCAGAGAGGAGTAAGCATTTCTTTCTTGTTGTGTCCCTATGGGATGAGACCCAGCTACATGGCGTGGCCTCCTCATGACAAGACCAAGTGCACAATAACATTCCCAGCTCCCGTTTGTATCATATTGCTTGCTGTTTACCCACTGGCTGACTTTGGGGTGACTCTAAAGTCAGAAGGTGAGGAAGTGCCCTTGGCTCACCATGAACTGTGGCAAGGGTGTGGATAGACCACTGCATTACAGAGAAGTGAGCAATTGCATCCAGCAAGTCTGTGCAGACAACTCTCAAATTGTGTCTCTAGGCCCGTCCTCTATTTGGAGATCTGGACTTGTTTTTGGTGGCCTCCTTGACTTCACTTGGCTCTCGAGAGGGCTCCAGGAGGCTGTTTCCTGGAGTACTCAGGCCTCCTCACGAGGCCTCAGTTTCACTGTCTGTAGAATGTGTAGGTTGCATTAGAAGTTCTAGTGGTTCCGAGAGTGGCTATAAGGGTTGGGGCTTCTGATTGCCATTGACTTTCTTTTAGATTCCTTCCCTGTCTGAATTTAGGTGATGGTTGAGAACATGAATGTTTAGCCAAATGTCAAATCTTAGGAGATACTTGGAACTTTCTATTGACCCCTTTTAGTACCTGAAGACCTGCTTGTACTTGAGCTTCCTGTGTGGAGGCTGGATGGACCATGCAGTGTGCACAGATGGGGACAAGCTGGGATAGGGCAGTGAGGGGCATAAAGGTGCCTCACAGTGGTTCTGACAGGACAGAGTGTGGCCCAGCAATTCCACTGTTAACAGGATGGAGACTTCTTCAGCTGTCTTTCTTGTGGAGGTAGCAAGGTGGTCCTGGAATATCATGTCCCAGGAAGGCTGTCCTCCGGCCTGAAGCAACCCTCTTGGAGCCCCGCACACTCCAAACAAAAGCTGCATCTGATTCCTCAGCCTTTGTGCGCATCTGCATTATTAGCAATGCTAATACCATTCTGCAATGATAAATAATTAAACAATTATGGTCATGAATCAATAAGTTTAGCACATTTTTTCATCAGCAAATTGTACTGTATAAACAAGAAATATAAATTACCAAGTCTAATTTCCCCCTAAAATTATAAGCATTTTATATCTAATAATTAAAAAAGTATTAGAATTCAACGTAGGGTAGTTAGAACTTTAAAGAATTCTCATTTCTACAAAACATCATTAAATTGTCATATTTTATGTTTCTGAATCTGATTCACATTTTGAGATCTGGCTTAAGAAATCTTTGTTTGTGGGTTCCCAGAGAAAGCCCCTCTGGGCTCCCTGTACACCCCACCCTCACAGACAGAGAATCTACCAGGCTCCTGTTTCCAAGGGACTGGACCACGGGTCCCAGCTGGGGAGCCTGGATGGACAGGAATCCCTGAATACAAGTGTGTAGACTCAGTCCAGCCTTCTGTGGTCTTTTGTTCTGACTTAATTTCGATTTGCAAGTCTTGGGAAAATCCTCAAAAGCCATAACCCCACTAGGCTCATAGTCCTACAGGCCTGATCACGTTCTAAGAGGTGACTGCCTTATTTAAGAAGAGCGCATTCTCTCCAGATTGCCGAAGTCCCCACCACTCCTTACAGTCTCTCCGGCACTGCAGCTGAGGGCAACAACAATTTTCTCAAAGGGTCACGTGGTGATCTTCCTTGTCCCTGGCTTTGTCTCTCCTTTGTATCACCTACTTGACCCCATAAGGGTTTGAGTTTGCAATCCCTAGTTTAATGGTTGGGATTTGATGCCCCTCAATACTTTACTGTTACTGTTAGGTGCCATCAAGTTACTTCCAACTTTCAGTGACCCGATGTCCAACAGAACACTGCCTGATCCTGTGTCTTCCTCACAATTGTTTGAGCCCATTGTTGCAGTCCATCTCATTGAGGGTCTTCCTCTTTTTTGATGATCCTTCTCTAGGGACTGGTCTTTTCTAACAACATGTCCAAAGTCGGTGAGAAGAAGTTTCCCCATCCTCAAGTCTAAGGAATATTCTGGCTGTACTTCTTCCAAGACAGATTTGTTTGCTTTTCTGGCAGTTCATGGTATATCCACTAAGCATATAACAAAGTCATTAGGCCCAGAATCACAGGACATTTGCTGGTAGGAAAACAGTTGTTGTTGTTGTTGTTGTTATGAGCTGTGGAGTCGGTTCTGACTCATAGTGACCCTGTACAGGGTTTCCGAGGCTGTAAATCTTTATGGTAGCAGAAAGCCTCATCTTTCTCCCATGGAACGGCTGATAGTTTCGAATTGTCGAACTTGAGGTTGGCAGCCCGATTCGTAATCACTACGCTACCAGAGCTCTTTAGGAAAACAGTGGATGAGTGGAAACGGGTTAAGTGACAAAGCCAAGGTCACATCCAGTCTGGTTTCTTTTCAGCTACTGCCCATGGCTTGGTATACTCTCACAATTTCCCTTCCAGCCTGAACAGCCTTCTTCCTTTCCTGGTGCCCCCACCACCCTTGGTGAACAAACACCTCCATGCCACCACTCCCACCCCAACCTCGTGGCTCTTTCCTTAGCCACCTTCTTCTGCAGACTTCCAAAGCAGTGGTCCAGACTCCACAATTGTCTCGATATTTCACCTGTCCACTATCAAAAGGTGATGACCAACCAAAATAACAACATGGAAGCTCAGTTTGCCTCCTCCATTCTCACCCTCACTTCCAATAATTCTGAACCTTGGTTAGGAGGAAACCAATCTGATCAAATTAATTCTTGGCTGAACCCTTCTTAAGGAGCCCTGGTAGTGGAGTGGGTTAGGCATTAGACTGCTAACCGAAAGGTCAGTGGTTCAAATCTACCAGCTGTTCTGTGGGAGGACCATGAGGCTGTCGGCTCCTGTAAAGATTTTCAATCTCAAAAACTCTGTAAGGATGCTATGAGTAGGAAATGACTTGATGGCAGTGGGTTTTGGGTTTTAATCAATTCTTTGTTGTTGTTGTTAGATACCATTGAGTTGGTTCTGACTCACAATGACCTTATGCACAAACAGAATGAAACACTGGCCCGTCCTGTACCAACTTTGCAACTGTTGATATGCTTGAGCCCATTGCTGCTGCTATCGCACCAATCCATCTCATTGGGGTCTTCCTCTTTTTTGCTGACCCTTTACTTTACCAAGCATGATGTCTTTCTCCAAGGACTGGTCCCTCCTGATAATATGTCTGAAGTATGAGAGACAAAGTCTGGTCATTCTGGCTTCTAAGGAGTACTCTGGCTGTACTGCTTCCAACACAGATTTGTTTGTTCTTTTAACAGTCCATGGTACCATTAATACTCTTCTCCAACACTTTAGCTCAAATGTATCAATTCTTCTATGGTCTTCCTTATTTATTGCCCAACTTTCACATGCATATGAGGCTACTGAAAATATCATGACTTGGGTCAGACACAACTTAGTCCTCAAACACATCTTTGCTCTTAACCATTTTAAGGAGATTTTGTGTAGCAGATTTGTCTAATGCATTATGTCGTTTGATTTCCTGACTCTTGCTTCCATGAGTGCTGATAGTGGATCCAAGCAAAATGAAGTCTTTAACAACATCAGTGTTTTCTTTATTTATCATGATACTATTTATTGGTCCAGTTGTGAGGAGTTTTGTTTTCTTTACATTGAGTTGCAACACATACTGAATGCTGTAGTCTTTGATCTTCATCAGTAAGTATTTTAAGTTTTCTTTGCTTTCAGCAAACAACATCTGCATATTGCAGGTTGTTAACAAGTCTTCCTCCAATCCTGACACTAGGTTCTTCTTCAGATAATCCAGCTTCTCAGATTATTTGCTCAGCATACAGATTGAATAAGTATGGTGAAAGAACACAACCCTAGGCACACATCTTTCCTGATTTTAGTCCATTTAGTACCCTCTTGTTCTATTAGAATGACTGCCTCTTCAGGTTCTTCATGAGCACAATGCAGTTCCATCGCAGGAAACGGTATCGTCATCCACCCAGGTGCTAAACCAGACAACTGGGAGTTATCTCAGGCACCTTCTCATCCCTAGCCTACATATCCAGGCACTCATCGGGCTCTTCTGATACGGCTTCCTAAGCACCCCCAGATTCAGGCTCCTCGTGCTTCACTCCTTCAAGATTGTGACCACAGTCCCACTGGATTCCTGCCTCCAGGCTCTTCACTTCTTTGAAAGCATTTTGGTACAGCTTAAGGATGAGACTGTAATGAAACTGCCATTCTGGGGTACTGCCCCCAACAGCCTCAGGATAAAGTCCAAACTCCTTAAGGTCGAGCTTAGTTAGGTAAGTTTGGGGCAGGATGAGAAGACCACTTGAGTTAGCTCAGTAGCAGGGAGAGATGACCTTGAGAAGAAAGCTTTCATGGGACCCAAAGAAGAGCATGGCAGTCAGCCCAGGACAAGCAGACCTGGCACTGTCGCCAGCTCATGGCTTCTGTCCTTCTCCCAGATCCTCCTTGACCCTCATGGCCTAGTTCATTCTCTGAGATGCCTCCCCATCAACCCCTCTGTGTCTACGGTGCTATGACCTCTCTGTGCACTGGGGACAGGTCCTGGTCACCTCTGTGTGCACTGGGGTAGGTGCTGGTCACCTGCCCATACCCATGGAGCTCTGGGTGATGGAATGGGTGGTCATCATGGAGGCATCAGGAAACTCAGCCATCACCCTCTTTCGTGAGCTATTGAGTTGCAACCCCAGGCTCACAGATGGACAGTGGACAGGTTCTGTCTTCGGTCTACTGATCCCCTGTATTAGGATCTTGGCTATGACTGGGACCCAGAGATATGGTCCCTAGTATGCTCTCAAAGGAGTCCTGGTGGTGTAATAGGTTAATCATTGGGCTGCAAGGTTGGTGGCTCATGCCCACGAACTACTTCAAGGGAGAAAGATGAGGCTATCTGTTCCCATAACCATTTTTAGTCTCAGAAACACTACAGAGCAGTTCTACTCTGTCCTATAGTGTTGCTATGAGTTAGAACCAACTCCATGACAGCAAAGTGGAATCAGTGGAAGTATGCTATCAAGGGCAGGAAGCCCCCAAATGCCACCCTCCTCCTAGGACTGATCTGTGTTCCACATACAGGCCAGACCTCTCTATCTCTCTTTTAACTTTTGATTGTGTTTTCCATTCAATAATCCATACCCATTTTGCTTCATGTCATTGATTTCAATCACTCATCCCACTTCTGGAGACCTGGTGTGGGCTGTGTGCTAATGCGTCAGACTGTAAAATAGTTTGAACTGCAAGGTCCGTGGTTCAAGCTCACCAGCTGCTCCTTGGAAACCCTATATGGGTTGGGATCAACTCAACAGCACGTAACAACAACAACAAATCTCACTTCTACCCTGTGTTTTGCATCCCCAACCCCCTTTCTTTCCTAACACTTCCTGTCTTCTGGATTTTGTCCTTGAGCAAATGCTGCCATTTTGATTTTAAATGGTTGTTTATTCTAAGGTGTTCTACTTTGCTAGGGTTATTGTTCACCTTTTAAAATTGTCTATTGTTTGCCTGAAAATTGATCCACAAGGGTAACGTCAGTCTCATACCCGAAGTGTGTCTAAAGTCCATAGTTTTGGGGGTTCCACCAGTCTATCCAACTCATAAGTCCAGTCCTTTTTTGTTCTGATTTTGAGTTTTGTTTCACATTTTTCTTCCACTCTACCCAGGACCTTCTAATGTGATCCTTTTCAGAACAGTTGCTAGTGGTAGCTGAGTACCATGGAGTTCTTCTGGTCTCAGGGTCATGGAGACTGATGGTCACGTGATCCATTCGTTCATTGAATTGTTTCTATGTGGTCAGACCTTCCTTAACACAGGAGATGTTTTCAGCATTCTTATCAATGGAGAAGAGATTGAGGTTGTCAAGGACTTCATTCTTCTTGGATCAACTATCAACACTCACAGAAGCAGCAGTCAAGAGATCAGACGACGTAGTGCATTGGGCAAATCTGCTGCACAGGAACTTTTTAAAGTATTGAAGAACAGAGATGTCAGCTTGAGGACTAAGGTGAGCCTGACCCAGGCCATGGTGTTTTCAATAGCCTCATATGGATGCGAAAGCTTTACAGTGAATAAGGAAGATCATAGAAGAATTGATGCCTTTGAGTTGTGGTGTTGGAGGAGAATACTGAAAGTACCATGGACTGCCAAAAGAACCAATAGATCTGTTTTGGAAGAAGTGCAACCAGAGTGCTCCTTGGAGGCCAAGATGGCTAGGCTTCGTCTCTCATACTTTGGACACATTGTCTGGAGAGAACAGTCGCTGGAGAAGGATGTCATGTTGGGTAAGGTGGAGGGTCAGAGAAAAAGAGGAAGACCCCCAACGAGATGGATCAGCCAGGTGACATCATTGATGGCGTCAAGTGTGGCGGCGGTAGTGAGGTTGGCCCAGGATCGGACATTGTTTCGTTCTGCTGTGCATGGGGTCGCTATGAGTCGGTTCCGACTCGATGGCACCTGACAACAACAACATGCCCCTATGTAAAGTAGGTCTTCCTTGGTTTCCAAGCTTTCTCTCACTCTTCGACGCTTTTTTTTTTAATTTATAGGTTGTATTCTTGGACAAGCTACTTAATTCCATGCCTCAGTTTCTTTGTATAATCAAAGTGAAAATAATATACACCACATAGTGTTGGGGGAAATTAAAGGAGACTCTTAGTGCAGTGTCTGGCACATATGGGCTCAGTAAATGTTGGCTCCTGTTAGTATTATCAAAGAGCTTTTCAGCAGTGCATAGAGCTCTAGTGTTTCTAAAGTGTGTTGGTACCTCCTAGCTTCTCACAATCCCTCCATGAGGTAGGTGACATTACCTCTACTGTGCTTCCATACTTCCTAATTTCCAGACGGAGGGATGGGACTTGACTCACACAGTGGTACCAGTAGAGTACGAGATAGGACCTGGGCTCTGAGTCAGTTGTCATTACCCTTGGTCCTTCATGCCTGCCCCTTTCTAAGTCAGATCTAATCCCTAGTGTGTTTGCAGATGAGAGTGCAGGATCAGGTACCAGCTAGCGGACTCACTTCACGCCCTCACTCCCAACAGGCCCCCTGATTAACTTTGAGCCTCCAGGGAGCTGGTATCCTCAGGGTTTGATACGATCTTATTCATCAACACCTCTTTTTTGATTTTCAGTTTCTCCTTCTGTTTAGCTATTTCCAAAAAATCAAGAGTCTTCTCACAACACCATCAAGCTTCTCAATTCCAGGGGTGTTCTGGTAGTCTTTGAGCTATGTGGAGGAGGGTGAATCATCTTCTTGGCTGGGCTGGACTGGTATCTGGAAGGCAAATCCTTGGGCGGCCTTCAGGAGGAGACCTCGAGGCTGTAGGCCCCACTGGTTGGAGGGAAGTCTGACCCTCCTTCTGTCTGGCAACCTAAGGATTAGGGTCTGGGTCACTGCAAGGGTCCAACTCAAATTCAGAGCCCTCCACGCTGCCCTCAGCCTGGGGACTTATGACCCTGGCTAAGTCAGCGTGCTGGAGGCTGTCTGGATTTCATGGACACCGTCATGTTAGCTCAGGGTTAACTAATGGAATCCTCCTTGACCCTTTAATCTGAGGTTTGATGGACAAAAGTGTTTTCCTCCTCAGGCCCTTTGTGACTGGGGTAGTAGTGGTCTTTTCTCTTGCATTCCATCTTCAAGACTGAAGACCAGAAACTAGTCTTGGCTTGGCTGCGTACCTTGGTGGTGGTTATGTGCTGTGGAGTCAATTCTGACTCATAGCAGCTCTGCACAGGGTTTCTGAGGCTATAAATCTTTACAGGAGCAGAAAGCCTCACCTTTCTCCCACGGAACAACTGGTAGTTTCGAACTGCTGACCTTGTAGTTTGCAGCCTGATTCGTAACCACTATGCTACCAGAGCTCCTTAAGGCACCTTAAGGAATCTCAAAAAAGACCTGGTGATTGACAAGTGAATGGACAGATATGGTGACCCAGGTTAACATGAACGAAGCGGCTCACCTGGCACACAGACTTTTGTGCCAGAGTTCAGAGTTTAATCTGAGGGTCTGTTCTGTGACTTAGATTCCCAAGACATTGAGAGGGAAGGTCTGAGCTCTCATGGGATGTGGGGAATCAGGGTTCCTTATTCTCAGGGTTGCTGTTGTAGTATTACCATTATTCATCATGGAAACACACGCATTCTCACAGACTGTCGTTGGGAGCCTTTGAGTGAATTCTGATTCATAGCTGCCCATGTGACAGTCGAACTTCTCCAGAAGGCTTTCTTGGCTGTAATTTGTACGGAACCAGATTGGCAGTTCTTTCTCCTGTGGGGTTGCTGGGTGGATTCAAATTGCCAACCTTCTGACTAGCGGCAGCTTAATTCTGTATCACTAAGGTTTTTCATGGACAGCAATTATTGGTTAAATAAATACCAGAAAGATGTTTACCTGTGCTTCATTGACTATGCAAAGACTGTGTGGATTAAAACAAACTATGGATAACTTTGCAAAGAATGAGTATTCCAGAAGACTTGATCCTGCTCATGAAGAACCTGTACATAGACCAAGACGCAGTAATTCGAACAGAACAAGGGAACACTAAACCGTTTAAAATCAGGAATGGTATGTGCCAGGGTTGTATTCATTCACCGTACTTGTTCAATCCATATGCTGAACAAATAGTCTGAGAAGCCGGATTATATAAAGAAGCATGTGGTATCAGAATTGGAAAAAGATTCATTAATAAGCTGCAATATACAGATGATACAAAGTTGCTTGCTGGAAGTGAATAGGACTTGAAATGCTGATGAAGATCAAACACTACAGCCATCAGTATAAATTGCACCTCAATGTAAAGAAAACAAAAGTCCTAGCAATTGGACAAATAAGTAGCATAGTGATAAATGGAACAAAGGCTTACGCTGTTAAAGACAATCCACAATCAACACTCATGGAAACAGCAGTCTAGAAATCAAATGATGTATTGCATTTTTAGGCAAATCTGTTGCACAAGACCTTTTTTAAGTGTTGAAGAGCAGAGATATCAGTTTGAAGACTAAGGTTCCAAGTCAGGGTATTTTTCAATAGCTTCATATGCATGTGAAAATTAAACAATGAATAAAGAAGACTGTAGAAGAATTGATGTATTAAAGTTACAGTGTTAGAGAAGAATATTGAAATATGGATTGCCAGAAGAACAAGCAAATTTGTGTTGGAAGAAGTCCATCCAGAATGCTCCTTAGAAGCTAGAACAGTGAGACTTTGTGTCTCCTACTGCAGACGTGTCATCAGAGACAACAGTCCCCGAAGAAGGACATTATGTTTGGTAAAGTGGAGGGTCAGCAAAAAGAGAAAGATGCCCAGCAAAATGCACTGGCACCGTAGTGGCAGCAAGGAACTCAAGTGTAACATCTATTGTGAGGATGGCTCAGGATCGGGAAATATTTCGTTCTGTTGTGCATAGGCTTGCTATGAGTCGAAATCAACTTGATGGCACCTAACAACAAAAACAAAAAGTACGCCACTTGGATTAAAATGGATTTACCAGTCACAGAAAAAAAAAAAAAAAATCCTAACTAATCAACAGTCAAAGAATGAACCTGGGGTGCGGATTTAATTTACATTGTGTTGTTGTTGCTAAGTGCCTTTGAGTTGGTTCCGACTCATAGTGATCCTGAATAGGGTTTCCAAAGCTGTAAATCTTTACGGGAGCAGAAGGCCACATAGATCTCCCATGGAGTGGCAGGTGGATTCAAATTGCTGACCTTGTGGTTAGCAGCCCAGCATGGAACCCACCACATCACCAGGCTCCTTAGCTGCCGTTGGGTTAACTCCAATTCATGGTTCCCTCATGTGCAACAGAACAAAATGTTGCCCAAGTCCTCATCATCTTTACAAGGACTAGTGTGCCTGAGTCAGTCCATCTCATCAGGAGTCTCCCCCACCCTCTGCTTTGCCAAACCTGACGTCTTTCCTGATGATATGTCCAAAGCAAGTGAGTCGGACCACAAGGTTTCCATTGGCCAATGTTCAGAGCTAGATCATGAAGCCTTTCTTCCTAGTCTGTCTTAGCCTGGAGCTCTGCTGAATCCTGGCCACTCTGGAGAAGCCTGCTGGTGGCATAGCTTCTAGCATCACAGCACAACAAAGTGACAGATGGTGGTGGAAAAGGAGCCTTGGGAGCACAGGATCAGGAGGGGTTGGAAGGGAGAGTGTCTCATCCTGGTTTCCCTTGAAATGTAGAGCTCAAGGCCAAGGCTTAAAGACGGGTGGAGCATTTGGGAAGTGATCCCAGTGAGTGGGGGGCAAGCAGGAAAGAGACAGAGCCAACACAAGGATGGAGTTGGCCATCAGTATGGGCAACTGGCACTTGAACCCACGATGCCTTTTGAGACAAGCTCTGAACTTGCCATCTTAGGGAACACAATGGGGATTCATTTATTCATCTATGAACGCTGTTCCCATTAGCCAGGAAAACCTTAAGAGCATTCTTACTCCCTTGTGACCAGATTGTGCATGTGAGTTTTGGACAGGTCCTGCAGGAAGCAAGAAGCCTGTGGAAGGGAGATGTGGTGGTGGTGGTGATGGTGGTTATGTGCCATGGAGTCTGTCCTGACTCATAGAGATCTTGGATAGGGTTTCTGAGACTGTACATCTTTACGGGAGCAGAAAGCCTCATCTTTCTCCTGTGAAACAGCTGGTAGTTTCGAACTGCTGTCCTTGAGATTAGCAGCCCGATTCAATCATATCTCACCTGGCACAGACAGTGGCCAGGGCAAGCTTGCAGGGACATAAGATCTCATTCTTGGAGTCAACATAGTAGCAGCTGTTGATCTCTCTGAGTGCCTCTGAGGAGCCCAGGAGGGTTTGGAGGAAGCAGGGTCCTGCAGGGCCACCGAAGCAGGCAAAATCTAGCTCTCCAAGGTGAGTGCATCTCAGCTTCCTGAGCTCAGGCCCCTCAGATGGACCGCCAGCGACTGGATATCTGTATATGTTCTTGGAAGGCCAGGGGCTGGGGTCACCCGCAGCAGGGTGGGCTCCTCTGTCTTACTGCCGCCCACCTCCTTTTGTGGGTAGAAGCCTCTCTTCCTCCCGTGCCAACGCCAGCCTGCCGGGGCCTCCAGATTTTGTTTCACTCAGTGGCTCTTAGCAACATGTTTCCTGCATTCTGCTCATTCTGTTTCACATTTCACACTTCCCCAGGCTGAGCGATCCATCCATCTACTGCAAATGCTCTGACAGGGCTGGGTGGAGGAGACCCCTGCCGGGCCCAGTGAGGGAAATTCAGTAGGGCTTGGTGTCCCTGTACCATATGCCATCTCCTCTTTGACCCCACCAAGTTCATCTGAGAGCTGTCTGGTGCCCAGTATGCTATTCCCTCCTCTTCCCCTTTCTCAGCCCCCTGAGCACACACTGGGAAGGAGCCTTGAAGCCCTGAAGTACCTGAATTACCTCACTTCAAACGCAATTTAAACACGCCACTAGTTAAAGATTTTCTTCTACTATCTTGAGATCTCTAGTCACATAGAAAAAAGTTCTAATTCTTTCTCTACATTTTAATTTTTGTCACGATGATTTTTTGTACATAGGATGTTCTTTTCTATGTTTTTTTTTTCTTTCTTTCTTTTGCAATACTGGATTAACTGGAATCCCTCGATTTTTTGGTGTATTTATCTATGTCTCTATCTATCTATATTTTTTCATTTGAAATTTATAATAACATTCAGAATTAGCTCACAAATCCGAATTACACAAAGCCAGCAGGTTTAAAAATATTTCAAAGATGTTGCTTTCATGCTTCAATTCCTTGAAAAGCCAAATACATTCACTTCTGAAACTAAGTCTTGGGTTTTGCTGGGGAAAAAAAAAAATAAGAAAAGTGTTTAATAGCACATATGGCATAATTTTATTTGACATCTGTTTTGTAACAAACAATATTTAGCTCACTTATTTGCTGAATGATACAGTACACAGTGCAAACAAAAAGTCCAATGAACAGTTTTTACAGAGTTTGTAATATATCAATATTTATTGTAAAAGAATGCAAAACTTAAATATTTAAGTGTGTTATTGATTGTAATATGCAAAACATTGATTACTGTATGTTGCCATTGCAGAATAAAAGTGTATTAAATGCCTTCTGGGTAGGAAAATGAGGTTCATTTCAGCAAGAGGGGTTTGCCTGCTCCCCTTGGTGACATTGAGTTTTAAGCCCACATCCCCCACTCATTTGTACAGACAGCTGTCAATATATTTAGGATCTTTTAGCTCATAACAGCAAAAATGGTGAGATTATTGGCTGAATTTCGAAGAGTGATTGATTTTAATGGAAACAACATTCGAAAACTCAGAATACACTTTCTATTGGCAGTGCTAATAGAATGTTCTAATGAATTGCAGCCTCAAAAAGAAATGCATGGTACTTACTGCAAGGATTGGCAAAAGGCAACACTGGTTGACACATTCATTCTTTGTTTATACTCCAAAGTTGAAGTAAAATGATTTGTTTATAGACTTAGACCACAGGAACTAAGGCAAAAATATAATGAGAGACTAACTGGTCAGTGAATCCACAAGCAGGACCCTGGGTTGCTTTATTATCATCATTTAAGTCTAATATTAGGAGCTCTGGTAATGTAGTGGGTTACGAGTTTGGGCTGCTAACTGTAAGGTCAGCAGTTCAAATCTACCAACTGCTCCTCAGGAGAAAGATGAGGCTTTCTGCTCCCATAAAGATTTACAGCCTTGGAAACCCTACACAGGGTCGTTCTGAGTCATAACCGACTCCTCAGTATATAACCACAAATCACCATTAGGAGTTTCTGAGGGGTGTCGATGGCTAATTGACTTTGTTGCTCGCTAAAAGGTTGGCAACTTGAGTCTACCAGCAGAGGCGCCTTGGGAGAAAGTGCTGATGATTCATCTCTGAAAAATCAGCCATTGAAAACCCTGTGAAATTCAATTCTGCTTCAACACACAACTTGACTGCAATGGTACGAGTAACATCCAAGTTTCACATTGTGGGAAAAATAATATTGTAAGAAATGTACACAAATAAAATAACAAATGACTCCAAGCTGGGGTCAGCTGGACTGGAGAGTCTTCTTGGACTGACTTGAGGAGATTCAGAAACCGAAAGTAAGGAACACCATCAGTCCTTCTCCCAAAGACCAAGAGTGTTAGAGATTTGATCACTCTGTCTGTCTTTTCAGATTTCAGAGGAGATAATGAAAATGATGATGATGGAAGCATCAGCTAACATTCGTGGAGGGCTTGCTTGTCTAAACGACATGCGAAGCATTTACCCCCAAGCTTCACCCTTGTAAAGCTCTCCGGGTTGGGTCCAGAGCAT
Organism: Chrysochloris asiatica; assembly: GCF_000296735.1. Classification (NCBI taxonomy): domain Eukaryota; kingdom Metazoa; phylum Chordata; class Mammalia; order Afrosoricida; family Chrysochloridae; genus Chrysochloris; species Chrysochloris asiatica. The sequence goes on from NW_006408622.1 coordinate 3,102,360, forward strand.
TTCTTTTGGTCTGCATTGGGATCTAAGCACTTTGAAACAGTGATGGCTATGTCTTGCATTTTGCAATAGGTTCCCATTAGCCTACTGTGTTCCCCGGCATTCGCTAGACTCATGGTGGGGTGAGGAGCAAACATGAGAGGCCAAGTCCCTGTTAACCAGGCCTTCTATGAAACCAAGATTGTGTTCTAAGTGGCCCACTCAACTGACAACTTTTGAAAAAGGTGGAAGGGATTGGGGAGGTGCCTTCGTGCAGGGAACTAAGGTAAGAACTCAGGATTCTTTCCTAAACTCAGCAGGCAGCCTGGAGATCTCCACTGTCTTTGCTTTCTCCAAGGTACCTCACCCCAGTAATGGGGCAAGGTATGGTGCTCAGCCAAACTGATAGCCTCTACCCCAAGGGAGCGCCACCACCCACCCCTTTCAACTTCTGTGAGCCTTGTCCTGCACTTTAAAATGGGGTGTGTGTCAAATGAGCTAATTCACAGAAAGTATTAGTATAGTGCCTGGCACAGAGCAAGCGCTCAGAAAACACCAGTTTTGCTTAAATAGTTCTCATAACTTGTTAGTGCACGTGACAGCTCTTTAGGTGATAAGGCTTAGGCGTGAGAGCCTGGGATACATTGCGTAATCTCTGCGCCTGAGCTTCCTCGTCTATAAACAAGTGTAGACTTCATCTCAAGGAGCTCTGGTAGCGTAGTGGTTACGAATCGGGCTGTGAACCACAAGGTCATCAGTTCGAAACTACCAGCGGTTCCGCGGGAGAAAGAAGAGGCGTTCTGCTCCTGTAAAGATTTACAGCCTCGGAAACCTTGTGCAGGGTGGCTATGAGTCGGAACCGACTCCACGGCACTTAACAACAACAACAACAGACTTCATCTCATACCTCCTGGTGCTGCCGGGGGAGTAACTGAGATGACTGACATGGAGTGTACTACACAGTGCCTCTCCCCGGATTCAACAAGCGCTCAAATGCCAGCGATCCTGTGTAGGGCATCTGAGGCTGGAATTCGCTACCGGAGTAGAAAGCTTCCTCCTTCTTCCTTGGAGCGGTTGTGGGTTCGAACCATGGGCTCTGTGGTTAATAGTCCAGCGCTAACCCACTCAAATGTTAAGTAATAGGAATAATAATAATATTATAATATTTTCTATTCTTGAGAGTCAGACCTAGGGCAGTTTGGACACAAAAAATCTTCTGCTGTTGAAGAGTTTACACTGTGGGGTCTGCCCTGCAGCGATAGAACATGGGATGAGCAAAAAGACACAACACCTAATTTTTAGGAGAAGGTTCTAGTATGTGTTGTGATTGCTAACTATTGGCCTCAATGACTTGGGGTTGAAACCTGATTCATAGAGCAAATGGGGGAGCCCTCTGAGCAGCCGAGCCCACCTACCTCCTCCCCCTTCTGTCCTCAGCAGCAATTAGAAGTCATGAAGGAAACAGAAAGCAGAGGCAAACAATATATGTCACAAGGAAATAAGAACATTGCCCAACAAGAATAAATAATATTTTTTCCCCTGGCTTTAATGAAACTCTATAGATATAAAAAGCTAGAGAAACGGATTTTTTTTTTTTTTTTTTTTTAAACAGACCTTAATTATAGTAGGGTTGTTAGTAAATTTACTGAATTGCAAATGTAAAATATTCTGATGGCCTGAGTAAAACCACATATTTAAGCCTTCTAAATGAACATTTCTGTTTTTTGAGTAATTTGTACCATCTGTGTCAAAATTCTGAGTCTAAAAAAAAAAAGCCGTGGAACAAATGTTGGTTTCCATAAAACAGTCCTAGTTCATTGTTGAAATTGTCACACATTAACATTGCAGGCCATCTGGGAAGACAAAAGCCTCTAACCAGATTGTGGAGATGATTTTATTGGTCTGGTATTAATCAGGATGTGGCATAATATTTAAGCAGAAAGGAGAGCTGAGGTGAAGCGGAGTCCTTCATCCGCCCCAACTGGGAGGGAGTTGTCCCATAACCCTCCTGCACTCTGGCCTGGGATATTTTTAAAACCGGTTTCATCATCAGGAAATGTAAATAAAATGCAAGGTAATATTCCGCATTTGAAAACACAGGCACACACACGGATCTGAAACTTCGTGGACTCGGGCGGCTGGTTTATGCCGAGGGAGGCTTCGCACGCAGCCTGGTTTACGCAGAGCCGGGCTGGAATGACCGGATGGCAGTTCCCTTGATGGCAGCCTGTGACTTATGATGGGGTGAAGACCCCCACACCCAGCATGGCCAGCTGTTCCTCACGTTCCCCACGGCGGCCAGGCCAGCCAGTTGGCGGAGCCTGACCACGGCTGGGACTAGGTTCTGGAGGTTGCTGGGCCCCTGTCTCCTCTTACTGGGGAGTGGGGGCAGAAAAGGGGGCAAACAAGGGGGATGAGGCCTCAATCCAGCCTTCAAGGGGGCACTTCCTGCCTGGCCAACTTGTCCCGTCCCAGTTCCAATCAGTTTCCGTTTGAAGTAGGATACCCTACACAAGTCACTTCAGGACTCATGGCCGGAGGACAACAGGGCCGAGAAGATAGTTGAACCACGTGATAGCTTCCACTGACCACTCCACTTTCTGAGCATGCACCCACGAATGTGAGTGTGGGAGTCAAGAAATCGGTGACCCCCTTCCCCCCCCGCAAAAAAAAAAAAAAGCCTTTCAAACCCATTGCCTTCAAGTCGATTCCAAATTATGGTGCCACCCCATGTGTGTTCTTTATGGACACAGATTGTCATCACCTTTAAGTACCATCCCGTTGGCTCGGTCTCATAGAGATCCTGTATAGCACAGGTTTCTGAGGAGCGGCTGGTAGATTTGAACCGCTGACCTTGTGGTTAGCAGTCCCTTGCTTATTCTACAGTGCCACACCAGGACTCCATGGACACACATGGGCAGGCCTGTTTTTTCGGAGGCACCTCACGGTGAACTGGAACCTGCATCCTTCTGGTCAGCAGTCCAGCACAGTGAGTACGATACCACCTAGGAACTCCACTTCACCCGGGGGCACAAGACATTCAACCCATTTGCCTGCGAAAACATACCCGAAACAACTAGGGGAATGGCAGCAGGGAAGGTGTGTTGCTGGGCCCGCAAACCTCAAACAATGCAGCTATCATTCTAATAACTGGGACTACATCCGGAGGGATCTTTTAACAACACAGGGATTGCTCCGCTTTGTGATGCCTGCGGTGTGTGTGTGTGTGTGTGTGTGTGTGTGTGTGTGTGTGCATGTGGCCCTGGTCCCTCACCCTCAGGCTACTCACTGAAGTGCCCTTACCGCTGGCAGAGCCTTTGCATTAGCTGCCCTTCCTGCTGACGGCAGAACCCAGCCTGCCACCCCTGTCAGCTGAGCGTATTCCTTCCTCCTTCCCTGCCAACTCAGACAGAACTGAGGACACGCACCTCAGCTCCCCTGGCACACAAGTCCTCTCCTCGGCAGTACATGTCACTTGGTTGTTTGTTTTGATGAAAATATAACAAAACATACACTATCTTAACAAACTCAGAAACCCTGTACAGGGTCGCTATGAGTTGGAATCGACTCCACGGCACATAACAACAACAACAACAACAATCTTAACAACTTCTGTATGTACAATTCAGTGACATTGATCACATTCTTAAATTTGTGCAGCGATTCTTGGTCTCCTTTTCCCCATAATTCCACTACCATTAATATAAACTCAATGCCCCCTAAGCCCAAACTCCTCTCTGCCCCCTTCCTCCCACCCTGGCATGCACTAATAGTCTTTGAGTTTCTATATCTTTGCTTATTTCATATAAGTGAAAGCATATGCTAGGTGTCCTTTCGCTACTGACTCATTTCACTCAAAGTGACGTGGCCACGTTGAGCAGGCATCTGGACGTCATTTCTCTTTATGACTCAGTAGTATTGTACTGTATGCATATAACCACAATTTGCATATCCACCTATCTGCTGATGGGAACTTCAGTTGTTTCTGCCTTTTGGCTGCTGGGGCAGAGTTACAATTAACTTCAGTGAACAAGTCTCTGTTTGCATTCCTGCCTTCACTTCTTCTGTGTTTTTATCTGGGATTGGGATTGCAAGGTCATCGCTAGCTCCATGCTCAACTTTTTGAGGAACGACCAAACTCTTTTCCGTAGTGGTTGTACCAGTTGCGAATCCCACCACCAGCAATGGGCGAGGATTCCAGTTTCCCACATGACTGTTTAAATTAGTTTAGGATGTAATTTGTGTTTGTGCCTTATCATCTGAATGTTAAGAGGATCCCTTATTTCCTAAAGAGATGATGACAACTTGTTTGGGTCCTGCTTTCTTATATAAACTCTTAGAAAAGTACGAGTCAAAACGAGTCCAATTCCTCTTCAGAGTAGTTAGTACTTACATTGCGCTAGCTATATATTTGAAATCACTTATTCGACAGCATCGTTGACTCGGTATACTTTTACATCCTTACATGTATGAATCAATTATGTGCGAACTCTCCTCCACCTCTCCTCCTCAGTGACTTCTTCTCAGGGGAGCTAGTTTTTCTGGCATAGAACAGTTTTCTAGAATGCATTCATTTTCACATCCTTCAGAATCCCATGGGACGCAGCATTTTTTACATCCACACACGATGTTGTTGAGAATTTTATCCAAAGCCATGAGCGTCACTTACCATTCGTAGTCTCCATTAAAAAATGTCCCTTACTGGATTGCTTTTTTATATGATCCTAAAAAGGCTGGTTTCCAATGACACCCAGTATCTGCAATTTTGAGGTCACACCCTCTCCTTGGAGTTCTGTTCTGGTGTGGTGCTGTAGGAGAAGAACTGGACTGCAAGGTCAGTTGAGACTGCAAGATTGGCAGTTCAAACTCACCAGCTGCTCCTCGGAAACACAATACAGAGTTGCTATGAGTCAGAAATGACTCTGCAGCACGTAACAACAACAACCCTCTTCCTAGGAAGAAGAATTGTTTGTCTTTTTTGTTTGTTTTGGTTTTTATGGATTTCAGCCGATGATATCTGTAAGCAACTAAAATGCCTTATAGGTTTGAGGATGTATTGAATGAATATGTCTTTCCTTTGGGGTCCTGGTATGGTGTTCTAGGATAAGCACTGCACAGCTTACTGAAAAGGTGGCAGTTCAGACCTACCAGCTGCTCTTGGAAACCCTATACAGGGTCGCTATGAGTCAGAATTGACTTGACGGCACTTAACCACAGCAACAAGAAAAAACAGTATTTGAACCCTGGTGGTGCTGTGATGTAGCTGTTGGGCTGCTAACCAAATGGTTGGCAGTTCAAACCCAGCAGCTGCTCCATAGGAGAAAGATGAGGCAGGCTGCTCCTGTAAAGATTTATAGCCTTGGAAACCCAATGGGCAGCCCTACTCTGTCCTCCATGTCAGTTCTGACTCATAGTGACCCTACATACAACCGAAGGAAGCTCAGCCAGGTCCTGTGTCATCCCACAATTGCTGCTGCTATCATGCCAATCCATCTCCTTGGAGGAGGGGTCTTCCTTATTTTACCAAACATGATGCCCTTCTCCAGGGACTGGTCCTACTTGATAATATGTCTGAAATATGGGAGACGAAGTCTGCCCATCTTGGCTTCTAAGGAGTACTCTGGTTGTACTTTTTCCATCACAGATTTATTTGTCCTTGCTGTAGCCCCTGGTACTTTTAATATTCTTCTCCAGCACCATAACTCAAATGCATCACTTCTTCAAATGCATCCTCCATGGTCACTGAACTGGAACCCGTGACTTTGGTTGGTAATGGGAATCAGGCTTGACGTTCATCCAGAAAGTACTTGAGAGCAGAATCCTGTGATAGGAAACAAATTTTGTAAAGATTTGAGTGCAAGGCCATTCTCCCTTTTATTTAAAAGGACAGTTTTGGGGAAGACCCTTGCCCTGTCTTCTGTCTGGCTTTAATGGGCATTCTCTAGACTATAAGCTTCATGAGAGCAGGCCCTGTCTTCATCGTGCTGGCTCCCTGAACTTCTCTCTGGACCTGACAGTCCATAGGTAATCAGTAAACATCTGTGAAATTAAGGAATGAAACATCTGGGAGTGGGGAAAGACAAGGACAGGTAGGACTAGGGCAGCAGGTCTGTCTGTTTGTCAGCAGGGAGAAGGGGGCATTTCTTCCTGAGGAATAGCCAGAAGGTGCTGACTTTCCAGAGGTAAGATGCTAACATTGGGGGCTTACACCTTACACACACACACACACACACACACACACACACACGAACACCCCCATATGTAGTTGTGTGCACCTGAGCTCTCCAAAGGAAAAGTGATCCCAGGACAAACAGAAACTTCCAGAAGATGGAGAGAGAGTGGGGAGACTGAGACTTCGTGTCCCGCCCCCACATCCTCTGGCCACAGTTCTCTGTCATAGGGCCTGACCAGGCAATGAACGCAGACAGTGCTCTTCCTACAATTCCCTCCTTGTTAGACATTGTTGTTAGCTCTCTAATGTCTTCCACTTAAGTAATAGCCATTGAGGTGTGGGGCTTTCTGGTGCCTAATGGCCCAGGGTGTCGCCCAGGGCCATTAATCCTGCTGGCTATTAATCCTGGGAAAGGCCCAGGATTCATTACTGGTTACCCAGGGGCTATCAGTGAGTGGTGTCACAGTAAAGGCTCACAGCCCCACTGCCTGACTCCTGTCTGTGGGAGGCCGAGGCGATCCCTCAGAGGGCACGTGTGTGTGCAGACCTGTATGTGTGTACATGTGTGTGCCTGTGTGCCTTCATAATAGGGCATTGCAGTCCAAATGGAGCAATGGAAACATGTGGGTGTGAGGACTTTTCACAACAAAAATCCAAAGAGCTGTCTCCAAGAGCCACCCTTCAGGAGCAGAAGGTGATGGGGCTGGCGCAAAATAGGAAGGAAAAGAAAGGGTATTGGTGCTGCGCTTGGAGCACTAGGGGCCAGAAGGAATTCATTAGAGAAGGGCACTGGCTTGGTTTGGCTCTTCAGGTGTGTATGAGGGGACCCAGCGGAGAGGCGTGGCCCAGTGGAGAGGCGTGGTCCAGAGGAGAGGCGTGGCTCAGCGGAGAGGTGTGGCCCAGCGGAGAGGCGGGGCCCAGCAGCTCAGGCTGAGGACTCCGCTGTTGTTCAGGAGAAGGGACCACTAGGCCCGGGAAAGCAGCATCCTGCGCCATCTGCCCCGGGGCTGCCTCTGTGCTTCATCCTGCTGGCTTGTAGGAGTTTATAAAACACTTGAATTTATAAAACACTTCAACAGCTCAATGAGAACAAAACAAATAATTCAGTAAAGAATGGACGGTGGACATCAACATATATGTCACCAAAGAAGACATACAAGTGGCCAACAAACATGTGAAAAAATGCTCGCCATCATTAACCAATGTTGTTGTTAAGTGTTATTGAGTCTGTCCTGACTCATAGTGACCCTGTATAGAGTTTCCGAAGTGGGTTTGAACGGCCAACAGTGTGGTTAGCAGTCCAGTGTTTGTTTTACAGCACACCAGGGCTCATTAGCCGCTAGAGAAATGCAAATTAAAGCAATAATGAGATATCCTATCACTCCCATATTAATAGCAAAGTTAAAACAAAACAACAAAAAACAATTGTTGGTGAGAGACTGCAACCCTCACATACTTCTGGTGGAACTATAAAGTAGACAACCTCTGCAAAATGGTATGGCACTGCCTGAAGAAGTTGAAAATAGAAATACCAGTTGATGTTAGCATATGCATGTGAAAGCTGGCCAGTGAATAAGGAAGACCATAGAAGAATTGATGCCTTTGAATTATGGTGTTGGAGGAGAATACTAAAAGTGCCATGGGCTGCCAAAAGAATCAATAGATCTGGTTTGGAAGAAGTGCATCCACAGTGCTCCTTGGAGGCCAAAATGGCCAAACTTCATCTCTCATACTTTGGACATATTGTCTGGAGGGACCAGTCGCTGGAGAAAGATATCATGCTTGGTAAGGTGGAGGGTCATAGAAAAAGAGGAAGACCCCCAACAAGGTGGATTGGCCAGGTGGCAGCATCAATGGACTCAAGTGTGGCAACAGTAGTGAGGTTGGCCCAGGATCGGACATTGTTTTGTTCTGCTGTGCATAAGGTCGCTATGAGTCAGTGCTGACTCGATGGCTCCTAACAACAACAACAACAACAACAACTCCACAACAGAATGAAACACTGCCTGGTCCTGTGCTATTCTCACCACTGTTGTTTCGCTTGAATCCATTACTGCTACTGCTGTGTAAATTCGTTGCCTTTGGGTCTTCCTCTTTTTCACTGACTGAATAACATGTCTGAAGTATGAGAGCTGAAGTCTCTCCATCCTGGCTTCTATGGAGCACTCTGGCTGTACTTCATCCAACACAGATTTGTTTGTTCTTCTGGTAAGCCATGGTACTTTAAATATTCTTCTCCAGCACCATCACTCAAATGAATCAATTCTTCTATAGTCTTCCTTATTCATTGTCCAACTTTCGCATGCATATGAGATTATTGAAAATACCATTACTTTAGTCAGGTGTACCTTAGTCCTCAAACTGACATCTTTGCTCTTAAATACTTTAAAGAAGTCTTGTGATGCAGATTTGCCTAATGCAATACATCATTGGATTTCTTGACTGTTGCTTCCATGAGTGTGGATAGTGGAGCCAAGAAAAATGATGTCTTTGACAGTTTCAATCTTCTCTCCATTTATCATGATACTATGATGCTATTTAAGGAGCTCTGGTAGCGTAGTGGTTACGAGTCGGGCTGCCAACCTCAAGGTCAGCAGTTCGAAACTACCAGCAGTTCCGCAGGAGAAACATGAAGTGTTCTGCTCCCGTAAAGATTTACAGCCTCGGAAACCCAGTGCAAGGTTACTATGAGTTGGAACCGACTCCACGGTACTTAACAACAACAACAACATGATACTATTTACCGATCAAAGGAGCTCTGATGGCGTAGTGGTTATGAATCGGGCTGCGAACCTTAAGGTCAGCAGTTTAAAACTACCAGCTGTTCCACGGGAGAAAGATGAGGCTTTCTGCTCCTGTAAAGATTTACAGCCTCGGAAACCCCGTACAGGGTCACTATGGGCCAGAATCAACTTGACAGCTCTTAAAAAAACATTTACTGACCCAGTGGTGAGTTTTTTTTTTTTTTTTCTTCTTTATACTGTGGTACGGTCCATACTGAAGGCTGTAGTGTCTGACCTTTGCCAATAATTACCATATACACCCTTGACTTGGTATATAGCCTAGAGAAACAAGACCCACAACACAAATAGGTATTGGGACACCTATGTTCATCACAACACTTTTCACAACAGAAAAATATGGGATCAACCTAAATGCCCTCAGTAGATGAATGGGGAAACAAACTTTGGTATGTCCACACAATGAAATATTATGCAACACTTCATTACATGGATGAACCTGGAGGACATTATGCTGAGTGAAATTAGTCAATCACAAAAGGACAAATACTGTATGAGATCACTATTGTCAAAACTCAAGAAAAGCTTTTCACACTGAAAGAAACATTTTTTAATGGTTACCAGGGATTGGTTGGATAAGGGTTTGCTGTTGTTGTTGTTAAGTGCTGGGGATAGGTTCCAACTCATAGCCACCCTGTACAGTTTCTGAGAAGTGACTGGTGAACTTGAACTGCTGACCTTGTGGTTCAAACCGACTTTGCAGTCCAGTGCAATAACCCATAGCACCACTCCAGGACTCCATGATCTGGGTAGACACATGGATACACACACAGACTGAATGGGTGTGGGAGGGAGAATGGAAGCACACCCCACAAGTATAGAAAGGCTTGAGAGAGGATATCTGTTCTTTGGGTATTTACCTTTCCTGCAAACACATCCATGAATGTGGTAGAGCATACCAGGAACCAAGTTACGAAAACTTCCTAGACATTACCAAACACTTTAAGGAAACAAGTTGCTGGATGAAGGGTTCAGGATCATGGTCTTGGGGGACACTGTGACTGATTGGCATGACATAGTCCACAAAGGCAATGTTCTACATCCTACTTTGGTGAATAGCAACTGGGATCTTAGAAGCTCACGAGTGATCATCTAAGATGCAATTACTGGTCTCTCTGTGTCCAGTAAGAATGATGAAAACTAAAGTCATTTGGAAACAATTTGTCTAATGGACTAATGGACCATATGAACATTAGTCTCCAGGGTCCTGAGACCAGAACTGGATGGTGCCCAACTGCTCGGAAAGGGATCATATTAGAAGATCCTGGATACAGTGGGAGAAAATGTGGAACAAAACTCAAAATGCTAACAGACCAGTCTTCCCAGTCAGATGGAGATTGGTGGAACCACAAGACTATGGCCCTTGTCTAGAACTAAACTCTCCCCCATGACTCAAGTTTCCGCCAAGCAATAAATAGGTATATAGAGGGGACCATCAAGCTGGTGTAGACTGGTCAACCATTTGAGAGATAAAGGGCAGTATTTACCTAAGGACAAAATTCAGAAGGCTGGAAAAGAAGGAGGAATGGACACAAGCATCACAGGAGGAAGCGGGCTAGTGATGTTCCAGGGAGGGGACCACAATCATTGGGATGAAATCAAGTGTAGGATTTGTTGAATGTAAAACTGATGATATACGCTGCAAACCTTCACTCAATTCACAATAAAAAGAATAAATAAATAAATAAAAGGGCCACCTTTTCTACATTAAAAAAAGAAAAGAAAAAGAATTTTCAGATATTCCTTGCCTTCTCACTGGCTCAGTGGCTAGCTACTACATTATATTCGCTTGACACTGTCCCTTGTCACCTAACGCCTATGATATTGTCCTGGCCAGCATTCTGTTCCCTGTTTTGCAGATATGGAACCGATGGCCAGAGTTAGTTTCAGACACACTATCCTAATACTGAAACCAGCATGCTTCCAACCATGCCACAGGGAGGGCATCTGGGTGCCAGGCAGGACCTATAGTGCCAGGGGGGATGGCAGGGGACCTGGGACAGGGTCACAGGCATGATCAATCAGCAGAGCTGACCACAGATGGAGGAATCAGATTTGACTAAATGTTTCCAGAATGGCTCAACTAGTCTGGATTGTTTCTCATGTTTGATTTCAAAGACTCTGCTCAGGGCTGAGCCCAGTAGGAAGCCCCCAGGGCTCTGCCTGTTCCTCACACAGCTCATCCTCAGGCAGCAGCTCATTGCCTCTGGGCTCAGTGATGGTGTCAGGACACCCACCCAAAGACCCTGACAGCAGGGGGCAGTGCCGCCCTCCAAGGGGCTGGCAGTGGGTGTCACGTGTGGGGATGGAGGGGAGCCACCTGGGGAAGGATGCTCAGCCCCACCCACTGAAGGACCAGGATGCAGAGAAATGTCACTGCCGCTGCACAAAAGTATGGCATTATCAGCCCTGTGCAATGGGCAAGTGGATTAAAATGCCATTAACACAGCAAATTAAGCTTACAGAGACGTAAACAGAAATTAAATCAATAACCAGCCCAGGGGGACAGCTACCTTTTCCCAAATGGTTTCTGTGGGATTTGGCCTGGTGGATGTATGGGCACGGGGAAGTGGTGTGGGTGGGGATGTGAGTAGTCTAAGCACTGTGTGGTGGGTGCTCACAGACCTCTGTGTCCATCCAGATGGAGTTGCCATGCTCGTGGATGGGTGCTGACTAGTTTTTGTCTGATCTGCACCCATTCACCTTCCTTTGGCAGTAGCTCCCAGATCCTTTTCCTAGGACCTTCAACACTTAGTCCACATAGTTCTGCCCTTCATTTCAGGAGAGAATCACACACTCTTGGCCATGGCATTAGATTCAAGAGTGCTCACCTGACCCATATTTGTCTGGAACTTTCTGAAATGCTTTTTTGTCCTCAGAGTTATAGAACTGGTAGGATGCAGAGTGGCAACCTGGGAGGAGAGTGGAACTCCATGGAGTAAAGGATACGGAGGCTGGGTCAGTGGTGGTGACGGTGTGCTGTGAATTAATCTCGACTCATAGGGAGGTTTCTAAGGCTGTAAATCTCTGTGAGAGCAAAAAGCATCTTTCTTCCACATGTGGATTCAAATTGCTGACCTTGCGGTTAGCTGACTAACATGTAACCCACTACATCACCAGAACTTCATTGGAGGCTGGATTCAGTGATGCTTGAAGCTATACCAGCTCTACCTCTGAACTCTTCAGGAACCTGAGCCAAGCTCACCTCCCAGCCTTTGATTCTTATTTCAGTTTCAATTGAGTGTTGGTTATTTGCAATTGAATACAGTTTGAAAAATAAGCTTGTTCAGGAAAGTAAGGAAGGAGAGGAAAAGAAAAAGAGAGAGCGAGGGAGAGAGAGATAGAAGCAAGGAAGAGAGAGATAGAAAAAGAAAGAGGGAAAAAAACAAAGAAAGAGAAGAAAGAAAAAAAAGAAAGAAAATCTATTCAGCAAACACCTCACGGAAACTTTGAGGCCATGGTCAGACAGCTAGGTGGATGGAGGTGTCCCTTGGTCTTCCTTGTCCTCTCACCAAGCCTCCTCCTTACTCACTGCCCAGATTATGCCGTGTGTGTGGTTATGGAGGTGGTGGTGGTTGTGGGTATGGTGAATGTGGTGGTGATGGTGGTTGTGGCTGTATTGGTGGAGGTGGTCATGATGGCGGTGGCTGTTGTGGGGGCTGTTGTACTTGTGTGTGTGGTAGAACACATACACCTTCAGTTTTGGGTTCCTGCCACCCTAATGCTCTTGGAGGGAGCCCGGACACCCAGGCTGCAGGTCCTGTGTCCCTCTCTGGGTTCCACTTCCTTGTCCTAAGCAAGGTGCTGTCTTGTTGGGCCTGGTTGTCCCTCCACAGCATGCCATCCATCTCCTCACAGGGGTCCTCTGGGACAGATGGGTGAAATGCTGGCTTGGGACCCCAAGCAGCTATCTCAGCCCCCTCCCTATTTGAGCCTCCACCTGAGCTCAAGGAGGAATCTTTGACCAGGGTCTGCAGAGATGGCGTCCTCTTATTTTTTCTCACGCAGTCCTTTCAGACATTCCCCTGCCCTGCCCCAAAACTGCTGGAGGATAAGAGGGAAGACTCAGCACTGAGAGGGGGAATGTCTTTTCTCTTGGCAGCTGCTGCCCCACTGATAGGACTCAGCTCAGGGCCACCTTCTTCTGGAAGACTTTCATGGCCACCCCTGCCACACTGGGTGGGAGGATGCCTCCTCTGTGCTCCCAGCACCAGCCTGCCACTCTGTGCCCGACAATGCCCACTTCTGTTTCTTGATCTGGTCTGTGGGAGCCTGGGGGTGGGACCGAAGTTTGTTCCCCCTCTGCCCTCAGCACAGGGCCCAGGGCCCACCTCAGAGCAGGCTTCAGTCATGTCTGCTGAAAGGAAGGAGGCGGGAGGGAGGGAGGAAGATGCTGGCAATGCTGGGAGAGGGAACCAGGGGCCGCACCTCAGCTGAGGTGCCCTAACCTCTTTGGCTGTTAGAGCTGTGCAGCACAGTTGTAGATGCTGTAGAAAGCATAAGAGTTTCCCACCAATATAAAACAAACGTGTTACTGTCAATAAGTCCATTTTAACTCATACTGACCCTGTGGGACAGAGCCAAGCAGGGTTCCCAATGCTGTAATCTTAACACTTCATCTTTATCCTGTGGAGTGGATGATGACCTTGAACTGCTGAACTTTGGGTTAGCAGCTGAGTGATTTAACCAGTGTGCCATCAGGAGTCCTTCAGGAAAATGCCCGTTGACCATTTATATTATTATTACGCCTAGTCCTACTCTTTGAGGAACACTGTCCCCACAGCCCCTTATGCTGAAAGACCTCCCAGACTCAGTTCTGACCTTGTTCAGTGGTCACAGGGCCCTAGCAGGCCTGCCCACTCCCCTCTGCCCCAGTCTGCTCACCTCTTAGCCCAGGGAGACCAGACCTGAGTGAGGGTCAGTCTCCACACCTGCCCACCTTCCATGCATGATCTCTGGCTGGTCTGGGAAGGAAGGACGGAGCCAGCTCAACTTTGAGGAGTTTTAAATTCCTCTGTTGATTTTCCCCCCTCCCTCTCTCAGGTTCCAAATCCAATTCTAGCTCCTGGCCAACTGGTAGAATTAAAGGATTAAGAGCTACCCAGGTCTTATCCTGATATGAAAAGATTTCACCGAGAGGCTCATGGTTCAGCGTCCAAAGCCAGGGAAATCGTTCCCCCGCCTGCACTCGGGTATTGTTTTGAAAACCTCATTGGAACCACCTTTTGAGCTCCTGGCTGAGGCGTCACTGTTTCACTTATCTCTTAAGACCTCGCTCATAATTGCTCAATGTCCGACAAGCAGCGAGAACTCCAGGCATTATCTGTTAAGGGCCCTCTAATCCAGTTCATGAGGATGGAGTGGTAATCAGGACACCTCGGAATCCTTCTAAAGTCAACGCAGAATTTCAACAAGCCCTGAGCTGCTTCCTGGAGAGCGCTGGGACACAGGGGTTAGTCCCTTCCAGAGGGGCCAAAGGGACTCGGTGGTGTGGACTGGGGCTAGTCTAGGTAGGGACTGGCCAGAGGGACCAACTTGTGGAGAAAAAAGGCCTTGGATTGAAAAGCAGAAGAGGTGTTTTTGTGTGTGCTAGAATGGGTACATGTGTGTTCAATGTACCGTCCACATGTGTGTATATGTGTATGTCTGTGGATTTTCTGAGCCAAAGGTCAGAAGAGTGGACAATGACCAGGTACCATGATGCAGCTGGTTGTCCAAGCAGTGAAGGAACCTGAAGCCGTTGCTGTAAGGGGATGGACAACTGGTATTGATGGCCAGTGGCTGCCGATAGGTAAGAGTGTGGCATGGTGTTGATGAGTTATAGCTAGCATCTCTACAGGCCTGTGAGGTGTTTCCTGACAAGTGATTTTCATCTTGCGGGTGGGAGGCATCCAGGGCACCACTCTCCATAAGCATACCTGGGGGTATCAGTTGACTGACAGCGGCTGGTGTTCATGAGGCCTGATGAGGTAATCCTCTGAGTGATGGCATCTTTCTGGGGATGTCTCATAGACTGTGCAGGGTAGAGCTCTGAGGCCAGCATCTCTCATCAGCTCATCTCCCTACACTTGACAAATAGCATTCCTGTCCTCACACAGTAGAAGGGGCGATGGTATGAAATGGGGTATCCTCTCCTTCCTTTCCAAGGCCTCACCTATAGAACACAGGCATGCTCTTCACTCTAGCAGGCTGAAGAGAACGTGACTTAAACCCTCTCACCAACTTCCAGGTGGTACCACTGCCTACGTTGCCCCTCTGTGCCCACTCCCAACAGACTTTTGTCTCCTGCTGTTGGCTGAAATAGAACCTTCAGCTTGCCGTGGTGTGCTGTTCTATTGTGGCATGCTGAGTTTAGGTTGAGGTAGCCCAGAATGTCTAGCTAGAAAATTGAAAGGGTTAATTGTGTGGAGAAACTGAAGATATTTAACAACGTCTGTGGTCTGAAATTGACATATACAATCAAGATACATTGATAATTACTGGTGAATTGGAATGCGAAAACTAGAAACAAAGAAGGATGGTTGGAAAATAAGGTATTAGTAATAGAAATGATGCTGGAGATTGCATGATGGAATTGTTCAAGCTCAATGATTGATTTATTGCAAATACCTTTTTTTTTTTTTTCAGACAACATAAGTAGTGACTACACACATGGACCTCACTGGACTGAATACACAGAAATCAAATCAATTACATTAGGGGAAAGAAATGATGGGGAAGTTCAATATTCATCAGTCAGAACAAAGTCAGGGGCTGATTGTAGAACAGAGCGTCAGTTGTTCCTATGCAAGTTAAAGTTGAAGCTGAAGACAATTAATCCTAGTTCATGACAGCTGAAGTACAACATTGAACATTCTTGGGATTTAAAGACCATTTCAAGAATAAGACGGTAAATAAAAAAGTATTGTTATAAAATCACAGAAGCCTTGATTAACCAAAAATATCAAAATGTGAAGCTATTGTTTCACAATCTAACCACCGTTTAGGTCTAGACATTTCTGAAGGTGTGTTTCCAGCTCCCTAACCCTTCCCTGAAGAATTCTGGGCTCTTTGATTTGCACCACGTCAAAATGGAAGTTTTGGCTTCTTCAAAAACTCAATTGTGTTCCTTTTCAATGTTCTTTGAATTTGGGAAACAAAAAGAAGCCTGAAGGGACAATATCAGGGCTTTAGGGTAGATAGCCCTGGTAGCGTAGTGGTTACGAATCGGGCTGCGAACCGGAAGGTCAGCAGTTCGAAACTACCAGCTGCTCCGCGGGAGAAAGATGAGGTGATCTGCTCCCGTAAAGATTTACAGCCTCGGAAACCCTATACAGGGTCACTATGGGTCGGAACCGACTAGATGGCACTTAACAACAACAACAACAGGGTAGATAGAAGGAGCTCTGGTAGCATAGTAGTTACGAATCAGGCTGCTAACCTCAAGGTTGGTAGTTTGAAACTACCAGTGGTTACGTGGGAGAAAGATGAGGCATTCTCCTCCCGTAAAGATTTGCAGCCTTGGAAGCCCTGTGCAGGGTCACTATGAGTCAGAACTGACTCTACGGTACTTAACAACAACAACAAGGGTAGATAGAATAAGATTTCCTAATGAAATGGTCCTTGCTACTCTTGAAGAATAAGCATGGCCCTTGCTACTCTTGAAGAATAAGCATGTGTATTGACTTGTGATGGAAAAGAAAAGAATCATCGGCTCCAGTTTCCTGGCCTTTTCTCACCAATGCAGTTTCTGATTTTCTTAAAACATCTTCATAATTTCTTAAAATTTCTTAAATCATTTTCAAAAAACATCCCCATGATTTTCCTGTGTTCTTCAAGAAAATCTAAAACGATTACCCCTTTGAGATTCCAAAACAGTTACCATAACCTCCACAGCTGGCCTCTCTGTCTTGAATTGAACTGGCTCAGCAGATCCCCTTGGAAGCCAATGTTTTGACTGGATCCTTTTTCTGAAGACACCCTAATAAGACTAAGTCAAGTGTATCACTGAGAGAACTTGTCAGTAGCCACCCACTGATGGCAGAGACATGGTTAAACATATCTTTTTATTTGGCATAATTGGAGCATGCAGAAGCCTAGTAGCAATACTTTGTGACTTATCCTGGGAGATTTGACACATTGAACACTCATGACTGAATACCAGAAGAGTTGTGGGATGACATTAAGGACATCATGCATGAAGAAAACAAAAGGTCATTTAAAAGACAAAAAGGACCCAAATGGATGTTAAAAGAGTCTCTGTCTGAAACTTACTCTTGAACATAGAATAGTTAAAGTGAAGTGGAGAAATGAAGCAGAACCTGAACAGAGCATTTCAAAAGGCAGTTTAAGAAGTCAAAGTAAAGAATTATAAGAAAAGTACAAAGACCTGGAGTTAGAAAACTAAAAGGAAAAATCCTGTTTGGCATTTCTCAATAGCTGAAGAAATAACCTAAGAAAAAATTCAAGCTTTGAGTTGCCAAACTGAAGGATTCTATGGGTAAAAAATTAAATGATGCAGGAAGCATCTGAAGAAGATGGAAGAAATACACAGTCATGGACCAAAAAGAATTGGTTGATGCACAGCCCTTTCAGGTGGAGGCATATGATCAAGAACCAGTGGTATTGAAGGAAGAAGTCCAAGCTGCACGGAAAGAACTGATGACAAGCAAGGCCTCAGGAATTGACAGAGTGCCATGAAATATTTCAGTGAAAGGGTGCAATGCTGGAAGTACTCACTTGTCGATGTCAAGAAATTTTGGAAGAAGCTACCTGGCCAATGGACTAGAAGAGATCCATATTTGCACCCATTCCAAAGAAAGGTGATCCAAAAGAATGCAGACAGTATTGAATAAAATCATTAATATTACAAGGAAGTAATTCAAAATGGTTGCAGGAGGACACACATCCACAGGGAACTGCCAAATATCTGGATTCAGGATGTAGGGTGCGGGATATCACTGCTGAAGTCAGTTAAGCAGAATATACCAGAAAGATGTTTTCCTGTGTTTTATTAACTATATATAAAGGCTATATGTATACATTTGTAGTGATCTACACATATTAGCTATATGATTTTCTTAAAATGTCTTCATAATAAATCTACACATATTAACTATATGTGTAGATCACAACAAATTGTGGATAACCTTGTGAAGAATGGGAAATTCCAGAACATTTAATTCTGCTCATGTGGAACCTGTACATAGACCAGGTGTGCGTAACAGAACAAGGGGATGCCGTGTGCTTTAAAATCAGACAAGATGTGCCTCAGCGTTCTAGCCCTTCACCATATGTATTCAATCTGCATGCTGAAGAAATAATCCAAGAGGTTGGACTATATGAAGAACTCAGGAAGGACCAGTCCCTGGGGAAGGGCATCGCACTTGATAAAGTATGTCATTCTTGCTAAGTGCCATCAAGTCGGTTCTGACTCAGTGCAACCCAGCATAGGGTTTCCTGGGAGTGACTGGTGGGTTTGAACTGGCAACCTTGCGGTCTAGTGCATTATCCTAAAGTGTCACACCAGGAGTCCTGATAAAGTATGGTGGTGGTGGTGTGCCATGGAGTTGATTCCGACTCATAGTGACCCTGCATAGGATTTCTGAGGCTGGAATTCTTTACAGGAGCAGAAAGCCTCATATTTCTTCCATGGAACTACTGGTAGTTTCAAACTGCTGATTTTGAAGTTAGCAGGCCAACTTGTAACCACTACACTACCAGAGCTTCTTTGGTAAAGTATTGTTGTTGGTAAGTGCCATGGAGTTGGTTCTGACTCACAGTGACCCTGTATAGGATTTCCAAAGAGCAGCTGGTGGGCTTGAACTACTGATGTTGTGGTTCAAGCTGATTTTGCAGTCCAGTGCATTATCCTGCAGCACCATATCAGGACTCCTTTGATAAAGAATTTTCTTGTTGTTAGGTGCCATCAAGTTGGTACCAACCCATAGTGACCCTATGCACAACAGAATGAAACACTGTTGAATAATTGGGCCAACCTCAAAATTCTTGCCATGCTTGAGCCCAGTGATGCTGCCATTTTACCAGTCCATCTCACTGGAGTCTTCCTCTTTTTCTCTGACCCTCCCCCTTACCAAACATGATATCTTTTTCCAGTGATTCATCCCTCCTCACAATATGTCTGAAGTATGAGAGACGAAGTTTGACCATCCTGGCCTCAAAGGAGCACTGCACTTCTTCCAACACAGATCTGTTGGTTCTTTTGGCAGCCCATGGCACTTTCAATATTCTCCTCCAACACCATAACTCAAAGCACCAATTCTACTACAGTCTTCGTTATTCACTGACCAGCTTTCACATGCATATGAGGTTATTGAAAAAACAATGACTTCGGTCAGGCGCACCTTAGTCTTCAAGGTAACATCTTTGCTCTTCAACACTTTAAAAAGGTTTTGTGCAGCATATTTGCCTAATGAAATATGTTGTTTGATTTCTTGATTGCTGCTTCCATGAGTGTTGATAGTTGATCCAAGAAGAATGAGGTCCTTGACAACTTCAATTTTTTCTCCGCTGATCAGAATGCTGTTTATCTGTCCAGTGGTGAGGATTTTTGTTTTCTTTATATTGAGATGCAATCCATACTGAAGGCTGTGGTCTTTGATCTTCATCAGCAAGTATTTTGAGTCTTCTTCACTTTCAGCAAGTAAGGTTGTATCATCTGCATATTGCAGGTTGTTAATGAGTCTTCCTCCAATCCTGATGCCACGTTTTTGTTCATAGAACCCAGCTTCTCAGATTATTTGCTCAGCATATAAATATGGTGAAAGAATACAACCCTGTTGCACACCTTTTTTAACTTTAAATCATTCAGTGTTCCCATGTTCTGTTCAAACAACTGCCTCTTGGTCCATGTATAGATTCCTCATAAGCACAATTAAGTGCTGAGGAATACTCATACTTCGCAATGTTGTCCATAGCTTGTCATGATCCACACAATCCAAAGTCTTTTCATAGACAATAAAGCACTGAAAAACATCTCTGCTTTCTGCCAAGATCCATTGGACATCAACAATGATATCCCTCATTCCACGTCCTCTTCTGAATCTGGCTTGAACCTCTGGAAGCTCTCTCTCAATGTTTGCTTGCAGCTATTTCTGTTTTACCTTGAGTAAAAGTACAAGGTCAATGAAAAAGAGGAAGATCCTCAAGAAGATGGATTGACACAGCAGTTGCAACAATGAGATCCAACATAGCAACATCTGTGAAGATATCTCAGGACTAGTCAATGTTTCTTTCTGTTGTTCATGGGGTCGCTATGACTTGAAGCACCTAACAACAAGTTGTTTGTATAAAGTTTTGGGGGTTCCGTGTTCATTCTCACCTTCTGTGGGGGAGACTCAGGTTGGATACCCAGGCAATGCATTTCATAGGCAGCCACTCACCATTGGCCAGTGGAGACCGACATGTTGCCAAGATGCTGAGCAGGCTTCTGCGGAGCTTACAGATTGCCATGGGCTAGAAAGAAAGTCATAGTGATCTGCTTCGGAAAATCAGCCAGTGAGAGTCCTATGAATCAGAATGAATGAATCCTATGAATGATACAGGATTGGGAAGCAGTTTGTTCCACTGTAGCTGGGTTGTCATGAGTTCGGGACAAACTTGACTACAACTAATGTCAGTACATTGTTGGCATCTTACTTCAGGTCTCCCCAAAGCAAACCCTGAGATAAGGGCGTAAGTTCAAAGAGTTTATGTAGCGGGAAATACCATGAGCACAGTGTGGCGAGATGGATTGAGGAGGGAAGAAAACACAGCCCAAACAAGAAGTGCAATCCCCCTGGGGAGCTCTGAAAGATGATATAGAACACACCTAAGACTTACTCTTATGGAAGGGGAGTGACAAGAACGCTGAGGTATTTCTACACGGAATCCGGCCAGTCATTGGACTGGGAAGGGCTGTTTCAGGTTTTAATTACCTAGTCCTGCCTGCTGTAGGGGAGAGGTCGTCCATTAGCAGCAGGTGTGTATTGACATGATAAGAGCTGAGCTACAAGGGCAAGGAACAGCCAACATCAACTACAAGTCGCTCTTCTACATCATGTATCCTGGCCAGGGTTGGTCAGGGTGAGGCAACAATGGAACTCTGAGGAATCCCGTGGCTGTGATGTTTGACTCACAGGCTTTCAGGCAGTGTCCGGTGTGAGATTCCGATCTGCTGGGCTCCTGGTCTTCCTGGTACCTGGGTAGGAGTTCCTCTCCCCATCCTTGACAACACTGTTCCCATCCTATAATCTAGAAGGCCAACCACTAGTCAAGGGTGGTTGTCCCATTGAAGAAGGTCAGAAGAGACATAAGGTGTAGGCTCTACTGTCAATTCCTGAGCTGAGGTGTGACACTGAGCCAGTTGCATCCTGCCTCAGTGCCTCACTTTATCCATCTGAAAAATGGGCATCTCACAGACAAATGAGGGGGAAGGCTAGAATGACTGATCCATGTGGCACTGGATCAGAACTGGCGATAATCAGTTTGAGTTCATGTTTAGCTTAATATAGGTATAGATGGAGACATATAGAAATGTTAATAAATAAATGTGTATATACGTGGGTTGGCATACATGCATATATTTCCTTGCTCTTTCAACTGAGAGGGTCTAGAAGTAATGACATCCAATAGCTACAAGTGTACCTACCAAGCAAATCTTGGTTTCTAATACTGTTCTCAAAGAAGGGAATGAGGGCTCATTGGAGAAATGTCTAATTCTAGCACTGATGCAGGAAGTATTCAACATGAGCCTGGAGTATCTTATAGTGTAAAAAAGTAAACAAGCGATTACTTGATGAGGAGCTAACTGAAAGAGCCTCCAGTGGTCAGAATTGGGACAATAAATAACATTTTATTGAGTTATAACTTAATGTCTAAGATACAGATCCATGAATCTGTATTGATACAAATGATTGAATTAGTAAATAAATGGGGAGAAAAGACACATTTCCTGTGCTGAAGAATTTTCAATAACTTATGTAGATACTCTGTTCTGGAGGAGGGAGATTTTAATTCTCAGTCCTTAAGTACAGTCTGTACATAGACATTGTCCTCCAAAGTATATGGTATAGAAGACAAGGGGCAAAGAGCAACTTCACAGTGGAGAAACCAGACCTGAACCAGGTGATCAAGGTCAACATCAGCATGATCAATCTTGTTGGAACGATGATGTGATGAGCCTGGGAACTTTCTCCCCAGAATCCACAACATCCGTCTAATCACAAGAAAAACATCACACAAACTCAAATTGAGAGACAGTCTATATAATTTTTGGTTGTTGTTAGGTGACATTGAGTCAGTATCTACTCATAGTGGCATGATGCACAACAGAATGATACACTGCCTGGTCGTGCGCCAACCTCACAATTGCTGCCTAAGACCATTGTTGCTGCCACTGTGCCAACCCATCAAGTTGGGGGTCTTCCTCTTCTTCTCCAACCCTCTACTTTACAAGACATGATATCCTTCTCCAGGGACTGGTCCCTCCTGATAATACGTCTGAAGTATGAGAGACGAAGTTTGGCCATCCTGGCCTCCAAGGAGCACTCTGGCTGCACTTCTTCCAACACAGATCTATTGGTTCTTTTGGCAGCCCATGGCACTTCCAATATTCTCCTCCAACACCATAACTCAAAAGCATCAATTCATCTGTGGTCTTCCTTATTCACTGTCTAACTTTCACATGCATATGAGGTTATTAATAATGCCATGGCTTGGGTCAGATGCACCTTAGTCTTCAAGCTGACATCTTTGATTTCCAACATTTTAAAGAGCTCTTGTGCCACATATATCCTAATGCAATGTGTGGAGTCTGCATAATACCTGACCATCACTCCTCCAAACCATCAAGGTCATCAAAAACAAAGGCAAACTTGAGAAACTGTCACAGCCTAAGGAACTTAAGGAGACAGGATGACTAAATGCACTGTCATGCCCTGGGTGGGTCCTTGAACAGAAAAAGGACATTTGGTCAAAATCGAGGAAATCTGAGTTTAGATAATAATAATGTACCAGTATTGGCTCATTTACTGTGACAAATTAGAAGATCCTAACAATAGGGGAATTCTCTGTAGTCTCTTCACAACTTTTCTGAAAAACTGGACCTATTTTAAAACTACAAGTTTATGTTTTTTAAAAAATTGAGATATCTTTCTTTGAAGGCAGCTGAGCTGCTGATGAAAGGACCTTGGGACTTAGGTCTCCATCACTGTGTGGATCTGGGTGAATCCCTCCCTCTCTGGGTCTCAGATGCATGGCCAAACTAGTTCTGTGCTGTTGCTTCCATGCCACTGAGCAGTAGTCTAGAAGCGTGGTTAACAAGAGGAGCCCAGTGGACAACACTGCTTTTGAGTATGATGAGACGCTTCTGCTCAGCACACCTGCTACTTGGCCCCAGGCCATCTTCTCAAGCACCTGTCTGACTGGCCCTTCCCACACCAGCCATGTCTCGAGGCACCCTTGCTCTCATTTGCCCAGCCAGTTCTTGGGGCAGGAGAGTGACAAGCTGGGGAGTTTTGATGATGTGAAGAAGCAGCGATGTGTTTAAATGCACTGTTTCCTGGGGACCGAGAATGAAAATTTTAACAACTCAGAAGCTGTGCACTGAAGGCGCTTCTATTGCAGGTTCTCTGAAGGGTATTCCAACTAAATTGCAGAAATAAATATGCATTTTTCTTGTTTTCCAGCAGTCACTGCGCAGAGCCCACATCTGTAAGTGGCAGCCTTCACCTCAGTGGGAAGGAGCCACGTGGGAAAGGCCTGGTTTCCCAGCTTTCCAGTTGTGTCCACATTTCATGGCTGTAATGCTGCATGCTTACAGGACCTGCCAAGAGTTGACTTGCTGGACCAAGTCGGGAAACATCCCAGAAACAGACTGAAAAAGAGAAGTGTTAAAAAACAAAACAAGCAGTGAATGTTGGCAACAGTTATGGGTGGCGGTTCTACCCATAATCAATGCAACGAACTCACTAAATTGTACACCTGGAAAATGTTGAATTGGTAAACGTTGTGTCAAATATCTTTTTACAACCATCATACATATTTATATAACAAATGTGCAAAGATGGCCCAGGGTCTGCGACATAAGTCACCATAAGCCCTTGTCTACTCTTGTGCTTTGGTAGGTCTGTTCAGAGAATGACAAGAGGGCATTGTTTCTGTGCAATCTTGTCCTAGGTCTCTAACATTGCTGTAACAGATCCCACAGATGACTGAAGAAACAGAAACTTATTCTCTTATCATTTTAGCTAGAAGTCTGAATTCAGAGCATTGGCTTTGGAGAAAGGTCCTTCTTTCTTTTCAGCATCTGCAGGCCCAGTGTTCCTTGAAGACCTCCATGTGTCTTGGCACCAAGCTGGGACCCAGGTCCAAAGCACACACTCTACTCCAAGCTCTTCTCTTTTGGTTGTAATAGGTCCTTCTGATCTCTGTTCATGTCTCTTTCTTTTTGTCTCTTCTAAGTAAAGAGGATGCAGGTCATCCCACAGGGAAACTCCCTTACACCAGATCAGGGCTATGATGGGACTCAGGGTGGTATGACTTATTGGTTTATCACATCAGCTCACATCATGGGGGACCATCACATAACTGCCAGGCCACCTAGAACCATGGCTCAGCCAAGCTGACAAAATTCAGTTCATGATGCCTTCAACATTGTAGGTCAGCAGAACATGGGGTCACTGTGGGAAGCCCACCACACCAAACTTCATCCCTCCTCTGACTCTCCACTCCCATTACGGTTGGGAAGTCCAGGCCTTGTGCCGGACTGAATTGGAGGAACCCCTGACCCTATTTGGCCTTGAAGAATTGCAGTGCCTCAAGGGGTCAGTTGGAAGGACATTCACCCCACTCTCCCCTAGTACAGTGGGGTTTCCCTGGCTTCCAATGTGAGTCTGACTTCACAGCATTTCTCCAGATACCTGCAGAAGCCCTTGCACGGTGCTTTTTATTAATAGCAAACATTCACTCACAAACAGTAAAAAACCCAAACTTACACAAATCCCCAAACCTGTTAGCTGGAAAATATTCCAAGATCAACACATTTTAATTCACTAATTAATACAGCTAAAAGGCATTTTTCATATTAGACTTATTAAAATCACTTGTATTTAAGTGTTTTTGAACACATATTTTCCGATGCTGCCTGTTTCTCTAAAGTGTTTGAGTTGTGTTATGCAAATGCCTCTTTAAATTACCAGGGGTATTTGTTTTCTATTTCTACTCTGTAAAACATAATTTTAATACAAGTTATTTGTGAAATGCACATTGGAAAAAAGAAAATAAGATTTGAGATGGCATTTCTATGATAATTTTATGGCCAACGTTGACCATGTTTTTGTATTTGTCTGTGGAAAGTAATGTAAAATATACATAAGACATATTTCTGGGATTTATTGTTATATGTGACTAAATTAGTAAAGCAAAATTTGCTTCAGTTTTTGAACGTGAGGCAGGGCAGCCCGTCAGCGGTGAAGCATGTTTCACAGGGAACAGGCGTGGGTATGCACCCGCCCAAAACTGTGCCACGTGAGTCACTCTGTGCCCTTAAACATGATTTCCTGCCACCTTGTGCACTGCCATACATGACACTTGAGGCAGAAACACAGGCCTTTGCAGAAAAGGGAGTGCAGGACAGGAATGCTGAGTGGCAGACTGGCGAAGAGGCAAACAAAGGTGGCCAGACTTTAGTACCAGGGTGGACCCAGGGAATATCTCCCTTTAATGATTTATCCAAAACTTATAGCCTTCTTAGTGCCAACACATTTCTGATACGTGCCTGATACCCACATAATAAGATGACTAGAGGCAAAACATGAAATTGAGGGAGGGAACCCGAGAGTAAGAATGAAGGAGTTAATGCTATTTCTGAGCTTCCTGGCAGCAAAGGCACAAAAGGAAAGTGTGTTGTTGTTGTTAGCTGCTACTGCGTTGGCCCTCAACTCATGGATACCACAAAATGCTGCCCAGCTCTGTACCATCCCTTTGAGCAGTGTGCTGCATAGCTTTTTCATTGGCTGATTCTTGGAAGTAGCTCTGCAGGCCTTTCGTCCTACTCTGTCGGAGTGTGGAAGCTCTACTGAAACTACCTCTGAAGCCTGCCCAGCATCACAGTACCATGCAGGCCTAAAGTGGCAGATGGCGGCCGCATAGGAGGTATACTGAATGGGAATCAGACCCAGACGTCTTGCACAAAAGGTGAAAATTCTGCCACTGCAAAGCACCACAGGCCCTTAGAAGGAAAACCTATGAGTTTAAACATCTTTTCTTGTCTGGTCAAAGAAGACCTGCTTTTTGAAAGGTACAGTCTTCCAGTCTCCGTGGATTCCAAAGAGGGCCTTTCATAAGAGGAATCAGGAATATTCAGGTAAAGGCTCCCTGCCCCACAGTGAGTTTACAGGAGTG
This sequence comes from Chrysochloris asiatica, assembly GCF_000296735.1. Classification (NCBI taxonomy): domain Eukaryota; kingdom Metazoa; phylum Chordata; class Mammalia; order Afrosoricida; family Chrysochloridae; genus Chrysochloris; species Chrysochloris asiatica. The sequence continues at coordinate 3,128,691 of NW_006408622.1, forward strand.
GCAGAATTACCCTTTGGAAGGTTGGTTGGGGTCAACCAAGGGTAGGGTGGTCATAATTTCTAAAGGTATTTCTGTGCTGATGGGGGAAACTGTAGTAAAAGGAGACTCCATCCCTTAAATCTCTCAATCCCAACATCACAGGTTCAATACTCACTCACTCACTCACACCTGGGCCAACAACACCAGCACTCAGATTTTCCCATCCTGAGTGAGGGCTGGGCGTGGGGGTAATACGGGGCCCATGTGTTGGTGGGGATTGCATTCTCATGGGTGTTTGTCCCTTTTGGGTGTCAGTGACTGGTATAACTTTGGTTGAAGACACAGAAGATGTTACTTGTTATAACCCGCCGGTTTCCTGGGTTAACCCCTCCTTTGATAATAACTAGGGAGAGAGGCTGTGGTCAGGTCTGGATAAGTGTTCTCCCAACATCTGCTGACCACACACAGAAGTCTACTATTCATAATGACAGGCAATGCACGTTTATTACAGGGAATTGATCATGGGAGAAACCCAGGCTAGTGGGTGGAATGCTCGGCTCACTAGGATCCCAATCAAAGCACATGACTCTGAGCCAGGATGTCCCTGAAACTGGTTCCTCATCCAGAAGTATGGATATGATAAAATCCTCCAGAGACATTGAAAAGATGGCAAAGAGCATGCACAAAGTGCCTACATGGTGCCTACTCACAGCAGGCGCTCAGGGACGCCTTGAAGACTATGAGAGGGGACACTTGAGGGGCACTTAATTATCAAGTGCTTTGTGCACATAACCTAGTTAAATCTCCACCACAATCCTGCAAAGTTGGGCATACATATCATCACCCCATGAAAGGTCAGTTTGAAACACAAGCTCACCATCCGCTCCTGGAAAAACCTATACAGGGTCGCTATGAGTCCGAACTGACTCAACAGCACTTAACAACAATTTTGTGGAGGAGACACGGGATCAGAGAGGTAAGAAAATTTGCCCAGTGGCGCCGATATGTCAAGGGCCAGGCTGGGGTGAGGTCCGATTTCCTGAGTCTCTTTGGTGCAGAGGAGTTAACTATCTTCCCAAAGGTGCCAGCTTTGGCTAAGACTAGTCCAGGTCTGGGCCTGAGAGGTCATCCCTGGACCTGGGACTGGCTCTTTGAAGTTCCTGAGTTTGTCCAGTAGGCAGGACCCACGAGTGCGGACCTAGGAGTGGCCAGCCAGACACAGACACAGGCTTGTAGGTTTCGGTTCCATCTTAGCTTTCTAGGGTTGCCACAAAAGATACCACAAGTGAGTGGCTTGAAAGACTAGCAATTGATTACCTCACAGTTCTGGAGGGTAGGAGTCTGAATTCGGGGTGCTGGCAGGAACACACTCTCCATCCACTCTAGAGGGAGAGCCTTCCTTCTCTCCTCTCAGCTTCTGGTATGCCCAGGTACCCTTAGCATCCCTTGACTTGTAGACATTTGCCTTCCTTCTGTGTGAACGTGCTTTTTCTCTTCTCTTGGAAGTCACTATTCAGAATGGACTCACCTCGATAACGTAACTGATAAAACATCTCCCAAGAAAAATCCTACTTCCAAACCAGGTTCTATACACAAGTGCAGGGGTTAGTTAGCACATCAACATATCTTTTTGAAAAACACAATTCAACTTATAACAGAGTCCCTCTTCCCTGTTTCTTTCCCCTTGTGCCAGTCACTGTTGGGTTTGTTGGGGAGGCTTGTGGGTCCATATTTGTAAAAGGAAGTAGGGGGCCCAGCCTTATGAATTCCCTCCTGTATGAGGGTGCCATGCCACTCAGCCTTGGTAAAAAAGTGGTGCCCGCTTCAGCCAGGGAGTCGTGGGTTTCCTCTCCGGTGGGTGACACGCTGGGTCCTGTCACTCAGAGAGGCACATGGAGCCTCTTCTAGACGGGCCTGTTTAGAGGGTCGTTGTTGGGCAAGCAAAGCTGAGCATGTGGCTGCAGAGTGTCAGCTGTGCCGGTGGCTGCGTATATGAGACCAAGACAAAGCCCAGGCTGGGCAGTGGGGGACAGACTGTGACAGCAATTTTAATTTTCAGGGCCTTTTGATTCACTGATAAGCCCAGAGCGTCTCTACTCTATAGTTCCCATTTGGACCACTTCATGTTTCAAAATGGAGCTCTGGACACCAGGGACATTCTGGCTGCCATCTGAAGAAATCCCAAGGGGACTCGGTGGACTCAATTCAGAAGTAGGCATTTGTTGGATGTCACCTTTCTGGGGACAAGTGCTTCCTCCCTGGAGAGGTCCCACTGGGAACATCAGTTGTGGATCACTGCACCCACCCTCTGCTTTTGAGTGGGTCAGTGGAGACTGAAGACAGTTCTCTGGCTGATTTTGACACCCCCAACACCACAGAAGGCTCTGAGGATTGAGTCTGCAGCACAAGCCACTCAAGTTCAATCTGAACAAAAATTGCTGCCCTGCACAGGTGTTTTGGATACAAGTCTGCAAATGTTCCCTGAGTACTTTCTCTGGGTGAGGTTCTGACCCAGGCTCCAGGTCACACTGGGGACAGTAGCACCACTGGTCCTGGGCTCACAGGCTAGAGGTGAAGACAGGCGGCCAGGAAATTGCCACAAAAGTTAAAGTAATGATTGCAGGTTGCAAAGTGCTTCAAATGAAAGCCCTCCCCTAGTGGAGGGTACAGAGGCCTCTCTGGGGATTGAAGCCCAAGGCTGTGGGGCAGTCATTCATCAACTCTACAGCCTCGATTAGAATCTTACCCCATGCCAGGTGGGTGCACAGCTCCACAAGCTAGACAAGATCACTGCTTTCCTGGAGCTTGTGGCCAAAGCCAGGGACAGGAGACTGGCCATGAACAAGTAATAGATAGAATAATTGGGAGGGGGGTGTTAGTATAATGTAGGAGATAAAGCAGACTGATGAGACAGGGCTTTCATCAGCTACTGGGAAGGTAGGGGCATCTGACCTCCTCTAACTTCCCAAGAGGGAGAGACAATCATCAGCATTAACAGCCCAAGGGTGAGTCCTATGAAGATGAGATCAGGCAGTACCTCCAACCACCAACCTTTTCCCCAGTTTCTACACCAACCGTTTCTCCCCTGACACTCTCTACTTCTCTGCTGGGTTGAAGAATTCATTGCTGTGGCCACACAGAACTCATAAACAATACTCATGATTATGAGGTTCAATAGGGAAGAATCAGAAATGACAAGGCAAGATCAGAAATAACTCAAGATACAGGTCTTCAGTCAACCACAGCCCCTGGCACCTGGACTACTTGGCTTAGCGTCTGCTTGAGAAAGCTCTTTAGCACCGCTGACAAGTATCCAAAGACACCCTACTCCACTAGGAAGCCTCCTGCCCAAAGGCACTCAGCTCTCTTGCTTCTTGGGTTATGAAACCTACCATGTTGTTCTGTGAGCCAGGAAGCCCTCTGCACCATCTTGCCCTGGTGTTGCCGTTCTCTGCTCCAATTTCTGCTGATTCTTGCTATCTCACTCCATCAGGTGTTACAGCCTTCTCTCGGTCTCCCGAGTCTAGGAGGCTCTCAGCACAGGGATCCTGGTTCAAAGGACACATTCCTCTCCAGCTCTTCTTGATGCTAGTGAAGTCTCCCCTGCTCTGGGATTAGCTGTCTTTTAAGTCTAGCAGGGTCCTATAAACCTTAACTGTGTGACCCCACATACACAAGGCTCCATGTACCTCATTGGCATTAATAGCAAGCTGTTCAATCCCCTTGGTGGGTCACAAACACATTATTTGCATATTACCACCTAATCATTTTTTGTAGGAGACATAAGACCATGGGGAGAAAAGCCCTAGGAAAGTGATTTATCCCACCACAGGATGACTCTTTGAGGAAGTGATACAGGTGGAGCAGCCACCTGAGTGAGGTGAGCAAGGGAGCTTAGGGGTGGAAGAGTATTTCTGGAAGAGGGAACAAGTGCAAAAGCCCTGTGGCAGAGAGAACCGGGTATATTGAAAGAGTGTATGGAGGCCAGGGTGCCACATATGACTGGGAGTAGGACACAGCAGGCAAAAGAGATGGACAAGGGTCATGAGGCTCTGCTAGGCCAGAGTTGTTGTTGTTAAGTGCCGTCGAGTCGGTTCTGACCCATAGCGACCCTGTACAGGGTTTTCGAGGGTGTAAATCTTTACGGGAGTAGAAAGCCTCATCTTTCTCCCATGAAGCGGCTGGTAGTTTCGAACCGCTGACCTTAAGGTTCACAGACCGATTCGTAACCACTACGCTACCAGAGCTCCTTAGACCAGAGCAAGCAGTGCAAATTTTATCCCAAAAGGGAGCCATGGAGGATTTAAGAGAAGATTATCCTGACCTGGGGTTCAAAATCAATCTCTCTGGCTGCTATGTAGAGAAGGGAGTAGGGAGACCAGGCCAGGTGAGGTGGCTGAGACAAGGATAGAAACAGTAGACAGCAAATTAAAGTAGCCTGCTTCTGGGTATATCTGGGAGTGACAACTGTCAAGATTTGCTCAGACAGTATGCCCTGGACACTGGTCAAGGTGAAGGCAGCAGGAGCCAGACAGGAGGAGCCTGTAGACTTGACTTTGTGAGGCCCCTTGTGCCAGAGGGACTTGGAGCTGGTGGGAAGCTGCTTGCTTGGGAAAGTCACTGTAAGTTTTCATGTTGTTGTTCCTAAGTGCCATTGAGTTGGTTCTGACTTACAGTGACCTGTATAGGGTTTCCAAGGAGCAGTTGGTGGGTTTCAACCACCAACCTTGTGGTTAGTAGTTCAGTGCTTATTGTATAGCACCACACCAGGACTCCATAGATTTAATTGCTGTTGTTGTTGTTAAGTGCCAGCCAGTTGGTTCCAACTCCTAGCGATCCTGTCTGTATTGGGTTTCTAAGGAGCAGCTGGTGAACTTGAACCTCTGACCTTGTGGTTCAAACCAACATTGCAGTCCAGTGCATTAATCTGCAGCGCCACATCAGGACTCCATACATTTAATGGAGGAGATGAAATCTGAGCTGGTACTCAAAGGCTGACTAAAATTTTGGTAATGGCAGCAGGCATGAGATTCAGGAAGGACGAGAAGGACAAGCAGGTGGGGAATTGCAGACTGGTAGGTTGTCTGCTTGGCATGGGGTTTAAGGAGCCCCAGGGGGTTGGTGGAGGATGACTCAGGTTTTGCATCAAGGTCTCAAATGCCAGGATGAGAAATTCAGACTTCATTCTTCAGGCATGGGTTTACACATTTCTGCAGATCAGGAAGGAGAAAGGGCAGGAGTGCAGATGACCCTTCTGTGAGCACCCAGGACCTCCTTGCTCTGGACATGGTCCTGGGAGGCCTCACTGTGGGTGGCACTATGTTGTTCGTCCTCCAAGTGGTGGATTCTGGAGCAGAGAGAGGCCTGTGGAGCTGCCTACCTCCTGACAATTTCATCACTCTTTCCCACTCGTTCCCAAGCTCCAGGCGCACTGGCCTTTTTGCTGTATCTGTAAATATGCACCACGCATGCACCTACCTCAGGACTTTTGCACTGGCTGTTTTCTCTGCCAACAAGGCTTTCCCCTGGCCCTTCACATGCTGGTTCCTTCACATCATTCAGGTCTTTGCTTAAAGGTCTTTCTGATTTTCCACAAATGTCATCTGCTTCCATTATCTGACTGATATGCTTTTTTATTGTCTGTTTCACCACCTCTACTCCAAGCAGAGCTCTGGTAGCGTAGTGGTTACAAATCGGGCTGCTAACCTCAGGGTCAGCAGTTCGAAACTACCAGATGTTCCACAGGAGAAAGATGAGGCTTTCTGCTCCCGTAAAGATTTACAGCCTCGGAAACCCTGTGCAGGGTCGCTATGAGTTAGAACCGACTCCACGGCACATTACCACCAACACCACTCGAAGCAGAACGGAAGTCTGAGAACCTCTCATGGCTGCATACAGCAGTGCCTCCAGGGAGTGAATGAATGAATGAATGGATCTTTTAGGGATTCCCTTGTGCTAGTGGGTGAACAGAGACAGACAAGTCTAGGTTGCCCTCAGGGACCTGAGGCTTTCAGAGTCCCAGCCCATCCTGCAGGACAAACCATCCTGCTGTTGCTGCACTCCAGGCTTCTACTGTGTTCTCCTTTGGGATTCCAGCAGCAGGAAGGCCAAGGATGTTCTGGGTTTGTTTTTTTTTTTTGTAATTGGTTTGATATGATCATGAAAAGCATCTAAAAATTGGACAGCTGGAAATGTTTTTCCTCCCATTTATTACTTAAAACAGTCTTAGAGTTTTTGATTGTTTTTAAAATCAGATTCTCCTCACTTAAAAAAAAACAACAAAACAACGAACAACCCCAAACCCTCCTGAACCCACCCTTGAGTGTTTTTGAAAAGACCCCACAAGGTCAAGGCCTCTGCTTGGGGATCCTGGGTGATCTAGATGAGGATTGGGGGCCATCCAGAGCTGGGACTGGGTCAGCTTGCCATTCTCAGATCAGGAGGGGAAGATAAATTAAGATGAGTGTATTGCACAGTTAGACATTAACTACGACAGTGAAAAAGTATTGTGCATGTTAAAATGGCCCCGACTAAAATATACTGAGGTTAAAATACAGGGTAACTTTACAAATCACTAATAATTTCTTTGGCTTTCACTGCAATAACATTGATTTAATTCATTAGATTCCTTTCTAAATCTATATTTCAGTTTTAGAGTTGTCAGTTTCTGTTAATGACAATTTTGTCCCATCTGTTCCAACATGAAAATGAGGCTTCTTGCAGCAGACAAGACAGATCTCCAAGAGTTGAGAAAGGAGAAATCTTAAAGGTAATTCACTTGGATTAGGCCCTGCTTGATGATTCACAGTGAAAATTAAGCTGCCTACAAAAAAAGTTTGCGTTGAAGCCCTGTGGATAGGTGCACGTCCTCGACCTCTGGGCCCCGCCCCCTCCTCCCCTTCCACCTACAACCTGTGACCTGTGACCTGACCTGTGGCCTTCCTCGCATCAGACGGGTGCACGGTGTTATCACCGTTTCATATTTTGGAAGGGGGACTGTTCAAAATAGTCCCATTCATTCTTTCCTTTAATGACAGAGCAATAATTCTGGGTGTCAGCATATCAGAATTCCAGCGGCTGTGATTAGAATGAAAACGAGTTGCTGTAATTTGGCCATTCAAACCGTCTTATACAGTAAGTCATTTCCGGAAGCCCGGTGAGCGGCTGTCTGCCGACAGCGCAGTCTCTGAGTTTTCAGTTCTGTGAGACATGGCTGATGGTTCTCTCCAGCCCCACAGCCCATGTATCTGTCCGTCTTCTACAGACCACGTGCAAAGCAGGAATGAGGAGGAGACACATGAATCTGGGTAGTAGATAATGGGGTTAGAGAAGCCTGTAAGGGCTGGGGAGAGCCCTGGTGCACTGCGGTTTAAGTGTTATGCTGCTAACCACAACGTCGGCAGTTCAAACCCGCCCATCGGTGTGGGAAGAAAGATGAGGCTGTCTGATCCCATAAAGATTTATGGTGGCAGAAACCTGATATAGGGTCACTATGAAACAAAATTGACTGTAGGTTTGGCTTTTTGATTTGCTAAAGGCTAGGCACAGACTTCTGTCAAGACTCAGTGAGAATTTAGGTGCTTAGGATTTGTTGAAGAATATAGGAGGTGGGGTAGCCTTTTTGAGCCCGCGGCATGATTGGTTGTGTGTTATTGGAAAAGATGGTCCGCAAATTATTGATCACGAAAAGATAAATCCAACGTTAAAGAAGATACCAGTTAGTACGTCACCCTCTTTAGACGTGAAACCTTCTAGAAAAATATTCAAGCATTAAAACAGGTATGAAATCAGGCCAGATCCTCCAAGTTAATTTTTGCCGTGTGTATTTAGATTCAACTCAACCCCGACAAATTGAGCACCACATTACAGTGCAGAGAAAAAGGAGCCCGCCTCTCCTCACGTGGGCTGACATGAAGTTGAGATATACTGTTTTGCTGTAGATTTCTCCGGAAAGTCTAAAGAGGGTTGAGAAAATCAGACAAATAGTCCTTCTTGTGGATCTGCCTCTGACTTTCAAATTCAAATCAGCGAAATTTTAACATTTCAGATGTCGTACCTTGAGCAAATTAAAAATCAACAAAAATATTAAGGTTCTCTGTTACCTGCTCAAGTGTACAGATGTATAAAAACTTTAATCAAACACTCAGGTTGGCTCAGTTTTAAATTGTGTTAGTTTAATAGTTTCTTTTCTGCTGTTTATATTAATGACATATTCTCATCTAAATATTGCCATACTGAAAAGCCATCACAGTTATTTCTAAGGTTGAATGAATGCAGTTGTAGTCATGGCTCTTTAATAAAAAGATCTCGTTCTATTAAGTCCCCTCTTTTTTGTTCTCCAAAGACCGAGGCGCTCTCCAATGTGCAGAGGCACAGGGAGGAATAGAAACACCACCTCATTTATTGTGGAAATGCCTGCTTCCCTCCAGGAGAGCTGGGGACCTCCATTTCCTCACATATCCCATTGAGGCTGGCCAGTCAGGGGCTGATGGCAACACCAATTGGATTTTCTAAGCATCCACTCACTGAAGGGCTCATCACTCGGGGAAATGCCTTAATTTGCTGTTAAAAGCAAAGCAGGTGAACATGTGCTTTATTGGGTAGGTAGGTAAGGGCCCCATCCATTTAGATGCATCTGAAATACGTTCAAATGTGTGGATGGCTAGAGGAACCAAAAGCAGTTGGATGAAGGACTCTCCAGACCCCACAGTACCTGGGTCCGTGAAAGCACCTTCTAAGAACTCCCATGTCCACCTTGTTCAACTTCCCAACCCAACCTTAGTAACCAGGGCTCCTGATTGGGCCTCTGCTGGTCCCCCACTTTGGAATGCGTGGGAGACACCCATGGTTGTTCTCAGGGTGGACCTCATCTGGGTCTCTAATTTTGGCAAAATCCAAATTCAACTTCTCAATCTTGCAAAATGGATCCATTGCCAGGGTGTAGAGCCAGGGAGGGTGAGTCACAGGTTATTCAAGCGATATCTGTGATCACACCCCATATCCGCATCCCTATCCCCTGGTAGCACTGTGGATTAGGTTGGGCTGCTAAGCACAAAGTCAGTAGTTGAAATGCATCAGCAGCTTAGCAATGGGTAGAAGATGAAGCTGTGTCCTCCTGTAAAGATTTGTAGTCTTAGAAGCCAGGATTGACCCTATGGCCGTAGCTTTGGTTTTGGTTCTGGTCGCCACCAGAGCCAGGAAGCTTTGAACTAATCTGCTCTGGATGTGAGTCAAATGACCCAGCTCTGTCCTCCTCTGTAAGTAAATGGTTTCTGAGGGATTCCTGTGTTATGGACAGTCCTCTATGGGGAAAGGCCAGCTCTTTTAATGTACAGCAAGTTCAATTAAATTATAAATAGCCCATAAATATAGAAATGAACGTATTGACTAGTATCCCTCCATGTACAGTTATGATGCAAAGTGAGGCATACTTGTCTACTTATTTGCAAGGTCCGATAAAAATAAATGCTGTTCATATGTCTAAGGTTTTCTTCAAAGCTCCTTTTAATATGTTGTTTATTATGAAATGCTTTTGTCATATGTTGTTGTTGTTAAGTGCCGTCGAGTCAGTTCCGACCCATAGCGACCCTGTACAGGGTTTCCGAGGGTGTAAATCTTTACGGGAGTAGAAAGCCTTATCTTTCTCCCGCGGAGCGGCTGGTAGTTTCGAACCGCTGACCTTAAGGTTCGCAGCCCGAGTCGTAACCACTACGCTAAAGAAATACTAGACATGCACACTGTCCACTTTAATCAAATCTTAGCATGATGTCATATTTGCTTCTGGGTTTGTTTTTCAGAAACTATGACGTTCCCACAGTGAGGTCTCCTGGATTCCCTCCTTGGCCCCGCTGGTCCCACTGGCCCCGTAGTGGACATTACCACCTTCGGGAGCTTTAATGGAGAGAAGTTGACCTGGAAAAGAGCATCTAGCAGGGAATGCCATCTGATACTTCTTTCTCTTTTTTTCTGATAGAGAGAGGGAAAGAAGGAAGTCTCCAAATGAAGGGCACACGTTTGACCCCAAGGCCCAGCAAGATGTTGCAATATGCACCACGATTTGTAGGCGAGAGAAATGAGGTGATTAAAGGCTAAAAATAAATATGCCTGACCTGGGAAACTCGTCTTCTGAAATAATTAGGCCAGGAGACACCGGATGAGGGATTCAGGTGTCCCTTGAATAAGAGAGACCTTTCCACCACCCTGGTGTGCCTTTTCTGAATAGCTGAGAAGCACTTGAGCTCTCTCAGGTCACTGGTTTTAGAAATAAGTCATTTCTGACTGGACAGGACGTGGGGTCCACAGTGTGCCTTTCTAAACTGGTTGCCCAGACATCAGGGGCTTTGTTAATCAACTAGAAATATTACTGGGTATGAAATCTTTACCTGTTTAAGGAAATCAGAGACTTTATTTCAAGCAAATTAATTCCATCTGGACCAGTTACAGCACATAATCAGCTATGTTATGCAAATAGTTATCTTTGTGGTTGAAATCAATAAGTTATTTTCTTCTGTAATAAAGAAAAAAGGGGAATGTGTTATTATTAATTATGTACAAAATGAAATCCTTTCTTGCAAGGCCGTAGGTTTCATTTGATGATGAAGGCTTTCCTCATACCAATTTCTGGGTCCCTGATGAGGATCCTTGGCAGGACATCCTGAAGGTCACTTGCCAGAAGTTCCCTTGGGATGTTGAGCCTAGGTCTACTTCGCTCTGGAGACATAGCAACAAGTGTGTGTGCCCTGTGGTCTCTGCCCAGTGAGCTCCCAGTCTGGTGTGGCATTCCCTTGGTCTGTTCTGAGAGACTCTTATTTATAAAGCTGGCTTGGCCACAGTTAGTCACTATCAGCTCCAGTTACAGATGAAGTTAATGACAATATTGATTATGTCATAACCCATGTTAATAGTAAGTATATTGCCTGTTAACCATAGGGTCATATTTATGAGCAATTTCTTCCCTCCCCATCATAGCGGAAGGAGCTCTGGTAGCATAGTGGGCTACTAACCGCAAGGTCAACAGTTAGAAAGATGAGGCGTTCTGTTCCCCTAAAGATTTACAGCCTTGGAAACCCTATACAGAGTTGCTATGAGTCAAACTGACTCTCCGGCACACCACCACCACCACCACCATGGCAGAGACTGTGTATTTGTGGCCCTGGTCAGCTGGAACATATGTTCTGTGACCACCCAAGGATAAAAGGCAGACACAGAGGGGGTGTAATACATGGCTTCAACGGAAAACCTTAGAGTTGGATCTTCTTCCCACCATAGTCATCATCCCTTTATTTTTCCTTCCAGGTCCAAGGCCTCTTGGAGGGAGAATCCTGGAGCCCACACTTGGCCTGCCTAGAAGGCTGAGTTGGAAGCATAGCCAAGGTTGTTTTGCTATAGGCTTCGATCGGCTTCAAGGAGGTTATCTCAGCGTTCCACACACCAACTCTTTGTGGCACTATGGTTGTTTGGATGTTGCTATGATAACTGAGAGTTATGTCGTGAGTATTTCAAGTACAATCCCTGGTGAATACGTTTCAGTGGAGCTTCCAGAGGAAGACAGACAAGGAAGACAGACTTGGTGGGAACTCCTGATGAAAACATGATGGAGCAGGAGAGCACATTGTCTGACTTGCTTACTTTGGACAAGTCACCAGGAGGGGTCCATCACTAAAGGAGGATGCTGTATTTGGTGACATGGGGGACTCAAGGGTGTGGGAGGCTTTGGGTGAGAAGGACCAGCACAATAACTGTAATGTTGAACTCAAATGTGCTCCCAACCAAGAAGATGGCACAGAACGGAACCACCTTTGATTCTGCTGTTCGGAAGGTCGCCCTCAGTCAGAGCTGACTTGACTGCAAGGTTGGTTTGAACCACCAGGTTGGTGTGGTTCAAACAGACCAGACAATTCTTGGAAATCCTTTACAGGATCGCTATGGGTTGAAACTGACTTGATGGCATGCCACCATAACAACAGCACCCATCTACCTGGATTCCTGTTGTGGCACTGGGGCATCAGCATTGGACTGCTAACCACAAGGTCGGCAGTTCAAAGCCACCAACTGCTCCCTGGAATCCTCTAGAGTGTCACAGAGTGCACATCACTTAATAACAACAAGAACAGGAATCCTGGAGTCCTACTATAGCACTGTAGGATCAGCACTGGACAGCTAACCTCAATGTCGGTGGTTCAAACCCACCAGCTGCTCCTTGGAAACCCTAAACAGGATTGCTATGAGTCAGAACTGACTCAACGGCAACTCAACTTAACAACAGCAACAACCTCTTTCCCCACCTTCTTATTTCTATCTGTCTGTCGGTCTTTCTATCAACCACCTGTCTATCTGTCTATCTATCCATCCATCCATCTCAGGGGCTGCTGTCATCAGACAGAGTCTGACGGATTTTCATTTAGCCCCCAGCAGGGAGTTTGGGGCCCTAGGATGTGGAGATTCATCAGTGCATCTGTGAGGCTGCAGCCGTTGTCTTTGGCCTCCTGCCATTTCATTTATGAGGAACTTGCATTTGACAAACGGATCTCGTTTATGCACAGATATCAAGCTTCTTCCTGCCTGATTATCTCAGCCCAAGACCCCACCCTGACCTCACTCTGCTGAGTGCAGGCCCTATTCCCTGTGGGGAGAGGGTCCCCTCTGTCCTCTGTGACTCTGTGAAGTTCATTTCAGACACAAGCCAGCCCTCTTCCTTCTGGTGCAGTGTTCCTGAGGCCAGACCTGTTTCAGTCTTCATTGAGTGTGACACACAGCTTAGCAAGAGCAGGACCCCTGCAGGGGACCTGGACCCCGGGCTCCTGGAAGCAGGTCTGCATGAGGCCGTTGTCTGCCCCATCATCCTGCTGTAGGGGCATTGGCTGCAGGAGGGGGAAGGCCAGGGGGTAGACAGGGATGGTCTTCCAGGGGTACATGGTATGGGGTCTCCTCCACCGCTGCTTCCAGCGCTGCTTCCAGAGCTGGGCTTCTGACTCCTTCCCTCTGACAGGGAAGCATTAGAGTCTCTGTTCATCTCGGCCTGTGGCAGCAAGCAGACGTCTCATTAACCACCCTTCTTCCATCCTGGCCTATTTATGGATTCCTCTGACTGTGTCCGCCAGGCGGCTTGAACTGGTTCTGGACAGCTGGGCCGCTTGGCATTTTATGGTGACTGGCAGACTCCCAAGGCTGTAAGTTTGCATACCCGTGGATGCTGTGGGACGTGCCTTGACTTGCCTGGTCCTTCGGAAGAGCTGCCCTCCCCTGGGGGGTCCTAGTCAGAATGGGCCCTGCAAACTGCTGATTCCCTGACCCATGAGAGCAGGGACAACAGAGCACCAAGTGGAGTCTCTCTCCAGAGGGGCAGCCCCTTGTCTGTCCCACACTGTTGCTCTTTACAGAAACCGCTCCAATGGGGAAGAAATGGACGGATATAATGGTCTCTCTCCTTAGGGACCAGGTGACTCTCTCAAGACTCTATGCCTTAAGTGGCTGCCCCAGAAGGGTCACTCCTGCCCATGGTCAGTTGATGGGCCGAGGTCCAGCTGGGCGTGGCACACATATGGATTTTAGGTCCCAGCTTTGTGCCTCAGTTCCCTGTTCTGAAAAATGGAGACAATGATATGTTTTCTTAAGGGGTAGTTGTGAGGATTAAATGTAGTCATGGCTGTTCAGCGCTTAGCTGAGAACTTGGTAGACACTCAGCAATGGTTGGTCAACAGTAGGTCACATTGGAGCATCTGGCAGCTTGAAGCCTGACTTCTTGTGGGTAAGACCTAAGCTGTTCCACGTCCTTCCTCAGTCCCCATGGTTTGTGGTCTGTGCATTTTAACCTAGTGTACCAGTTTGAGGCTCTGGGACCTCCATCACTGCCCATCCTGAGCTCTGGTCTGGTCCCACCCTTGGCTAAACCAGTGTGAGTGTCCACGGGGTTTTCTGTCACTACAAGTGCAGATCTGAGGCCACTTCAGGCACTGCTTTAGCAACACTGGACCCACCACTCAGGCGTAGCCTAATGAGGGTCTCTGCAGCAGAGTCACTACTTAGAGAGCACCAGGGAGGTAGTGCTGCAGCTGAACACAACCGAGCTAACATGGGTGGTGTCAGCTGGTGCAGAGACATGGTCATTTTTATTGCATTTTTTGTGGCTGAAGGAGGGGCAGTGCTGAGAGGCCATGGAGACCCAAATGATCAAGGCCACCATGACAGTGACATGACAGTGGCCAAGCCAGGGTTCAGTGTGGGCAGGGCAAGCTTCTCAGTGCTCAGAAGGACCCTACACTTACTTTAATGCTTTGCTCGTGTCTTGATATCCTTAATACTTGAATCTTGGAATTTGTGTTTTGTAAGTGATGGACCCTCCAGGTCGATGGGATACAGGAAGAGTGTATGTTGTTGTTGTTGTTGTTGTTAAAGTGCCATTTATATGGATGTTGTTTATTGGTCCAGTTGGAGAGGATTTTGTTTTCTTAACATTGAGATACAACCCACACTGAAGGCTTTGATCTTCATCAGTATTTTAAGTCCTCTTCTGTTTCAGCAAGCAAGGTTGAATTATCTGTGTAGCACAGGTTGTTAATGAGTCTTCCTCCAATCCTGACGTCATGTTTTTCTTTATATAATCCAGTTTCTCTGATTGTTTGCTCAGCATGCAGAGTGATCAGCAAAGATTTTTTCCCCCCTTTTAAGGTGGGTCCTTTTTCTTAGTCTTTTACAATAATTGTCCTATGCAGTATTTCTCCTTTTGTGACTGACTAATTTAACTCAGCATAATGTCCTCAAGGTTCATCCATGTTATGATGTGGCTTGCAGCTTCCTTGTTATTCTTCAAGGCAGCATAATATTCCATTATGTACATGTACCACAGTTTGTTTATTCATTCTTCAA
>NW_006408622.1:3143988-3158988 GCF_000296735.1 Chrysochloris asiatica
TGTCCTGTGCCCATTTTTTAATTGGGTTATTTCTATTTTTCTTGTGGAGATGTTGTAGTTTCCTATATATTTTAGATATTAGCCCCTTGTCTGATGTGTCATTGCAAAATATTTTTTCCCATTCTGTGGGTTCCCTTTTTACTTTTTTGGTGAAGTCTTTTGAAGTACATAAGTTCTTAATTTTTAGTATTTCCCAATCATCTGTTATGTCTACTTGTGTTTGTGTAATTTTCAAAATGTTTGGTAGTCTGTGTATGCCCTGTATTAGAGCCCTCACATTTGTCCCTTTTTTCATTGATGGCCTTTATAATTCTGGGATTCACATTTAGGTCTTTAATCCATGCTGAGTTGATGTTTGCATAGGGCATGAGGTAAAGGTCTTGTTGCAGTCTTTTGCATATCGCTTCCCAGTTCTGTCAGCACCATCTGTTGAAGAGACTATCTCCTCCCCATGCAATATACTTAGGCACTTTGTTGAAAATCATTTGGCTGTATGTAGATGCTTTAATTTCTGGATTCTTGATTCTGTTCCATTGATCGATGTATCTTTCATTGTATCAGTCCCAAGCAGTTTTGACCACTGTAGCTGCATAGTAAAATTTGAAATCAGAGAGTGAGAAGTTTCCAACTTTGTTCTTCTTCAGCAGTCAGCATGCAGATTGAATAAGTATGGTGAAAGACTACAACCCTGACTCACACCTTTCCTAATTTGAAAACATTCAATGCTCCCTTGTTCTGTTCGAACAACTGGCTCTTGGTCTATGTACAGATTCCTCATGAGCACAATTAAATGTTCCAGAATAGTCAAGCAATGTTGTCCGTAGCTTGTCATGATCCACACAATCAAAAGCCTTTGCATAGTCAATAAAGCACAGGTAAACATCTTTCTATCATTCTCTGCTTTTAGCCAATATAAATCTGACGTCAGCAATGATAGCCCTCATTCCACATCCTCTTCTGAATCTGGCTTGGACCTCTGGAAGTTCTCAGTCAATGTCTGGTTGTAGTCATTTTTTGTATTACCTTTAGTAAAACTTTACTTGCATGGGATATCAATGATATTGTCCAATGATTTCCACATTCTGTTGAGTCTGGAATGAGCACAAATATGGATCTCTTCCATTCAGTTGGCAAGGTAGTTGTCTTCCAAATCTTGTCATAGATAAGTGCCTCCACTGCTGCTTCAGTTTGTTGAAAGATTTCAATTTGTATCCCATCAAGTCCCGGTGCCTTGCTCTTTGCCAATGCCTTCAGTGTACCTTGGACTTATTCCTTCAGGATCATTGGCTCTTGACCATATGCTACCTCTTGAAACAGTTGAACATCGACCATTGCTGTTTTGGTACAGTGACTCTGTGTATTCATTCCATCATCTTTTGATGCTTCCTGCATCATTCAGTATTTTGCCCGTTGTTGTTGTTGTTAAGTGCTATTGAGTCGATTCTCACCCATAGTGATGCTGTAGAGTTTCCAAGGAGCAGCTGGCGAGCTTGAACCACTGACCTTGCAGTTCAAACAACTTTGTAGTCTGATGCATTAGCCCACAGCGCCACGCCAGGACTCCATTTTGCCTGTAGAATCCTTTAATACCGCAAGTTGAGGTTTGATTTTTTTCTTCTGTTTCCTCAGCTTGAAGAATGCTGAGTGTGTTCTTCCCTTTTGGTTTTCTAACTCCACGTCTTTGCACGTTTTGTCATACTATTTGACTTTGTCTCTTTGAGTTGACCTTTGAAATTTTCTGTTCAGCTCTTGGACCTCCTCATTTCTTCCATTTCTTTTAGCATCTCTGTGCTGGAGAGCAAGTTTCAGAGTCTCTTCTGACATCCATTTTGATCTTTTCCGTCTTTCTTTTCTTCTTAATGACCTTTTGCTTTCTTCTTGTATGATGTTCTTGATATCATCTCACAACTCTTCAGGTCTTCTGTCTTTAGTGCTTAATCTATCAAATCTGTTCTTCAGATGATCTCTAATTTCAGGTGGGATATATTCAAGGTCATATTTTGGCTCTCATGGACTTATTTTAATTTTCTTTAGCTTCAGCCTGAATTTGCACATGAGAAATTGATGGTCTAGTCCACAATCTGTCCCTGGCTTTGTTTTGGCTGATGATATGGAGCTTTTCCACCATCTCTTTCCACAGCTGTTGTCAGTTTGAATTATTGACAATTTGAATACTCAATGCAATTTTTGTGTATTCCATCTGGTGAGGTCCATGTATATAGTCATCTTTTCTGTTGTTTAAAAAAAAGTATTTGCAATGAAGAAGTCATTGGTCATGCAAAATTCCATCCTATGATCTCCAGTACCATATTTTGCAACTACGGATCCCTTCTCTTTGTTTCCACACTTTGCATTCCAATCACCAGTCCAATCAATACATCTTAATTGCATGCTTGATCAATTTCAGACGGAAGAAGTTGGTAGAATTCATCAATTTCATCATTACTGGCTTTAGTGATTGGTGTCAATTTTCATAATACTAGTATTAATTTTGTTGTTGTTGTTGTTGTTGTTGCTGTTAAGTGCCGTCTAGTCGATTCCGATCCATAGCGACCCTGCATAGGGTTTCCAAGGAGAAGCTGGTGAGCTTGAATCACTGACCTTGCAGTTCAAATGATTTTGCAATCTGATGCATTAGCCCACAGCACCACACCAGGACTTCCTTGTAGGCATATGGATGTTATCCTATCACAGACAGAGCTGTACTTCATGATTGATCTTGATATGTTCTTTTTGATGAATGATGAATGTGATGACATTCCTCTTTAATTTGTCTTTCCTGACACAGTAAACCATTTGAGTGTTAGATTCAAATGGCCAATACCAGTTTAGCTTATCAATGCCTAGGATACCGATATTTATGTGTTCCATTTCATTTTTTTCACAATTTCCAATTTTCCTAGATTCGTACTTTGTATGTTCCATGTTCTTATTATTAATAGATGTATACAGCTGTTTCTCTTCATTTTGAGTTGTGCCCCATCAGCAAGTGAAGGGCCTGAAGGCTTTACTTCATTCACGTCATCACGTGAGGAGGCAGCTATTCCCCAGTCATATTCTGAGTGCCTTCCAATGTGAGGGGCTCATTTTCTGGCACTATATCTGACAATATACTTGTGCTTTTCATCAGGTTTCAGTATTCAATAGTATGGTGCTGACAGTGTTCCACTGCTATTCATAAAGTTTTCAGTGCCTAAATATTCAGAAGTAGTCTGTCTGTCCTTCTTCCTAGTCTGTCTTCGTCTGGAAGCTCAGCTGAAAGCTGTCCACCATGGGTGACCCTGCTGGTATTTAAAATACTCATGGCATAGCTTCCAGAAACACAGCAACACACAAGTAGGACAAACTGACAGATGAGTGATGGAACATTGTATGAGCAGAGGGTATAGAATGTACCCTCGCTGCCCCATTCACATATGACATTCACAAAAGCCCCTGAGCTTGGAATCCCAGTGGGAACGCAGTGAGACTCTAAGTCAGTACAAGGTGAGCGTGTTTCATAGAAGACAGGTGAGAATCCTGAGAGGACACCTTTCCCATTAGAACCATTTCTTGTGTCAATACACAAGGAAGGCACTGGTATCCTAAGAAACACAGATGGTCAAGGAAACTTATCCTGCTCTTTCTTACTAGAGCTGCTGGTGTGTACTGTAGTTGTTCGTGATCACTGTGTCTGCTCTGACTCACAATGACCTCATGTACAACAGACGTCCCATGTGTTCATTTTCACGAGTCCATTGCTGAAATACATTGTGTGGTCACTGTGCAACTTGAATGTCTTCCGATCTAAGACCAGATCCCTGGGTGGCCCATGGTTTGCATTTGACAGCCTGAAGATTGATGAATTGAACTCACCCAGTAGAGCCGTGAAGAAAAACCTGGTGACCTGCTTTCATAGATTACAACCTAGACAAAATAAATAAAGCAAACCCCTATGGAGCCGTTCTACTCTATAGCACATGAGTTGCCTTAAGTTGTTTTTTCTAACTTAGCAGTATATTGGGCAATATTCTGTTGGGATCCATGGGGTTTTCATAAGCTCATTTTCAGAAATAGATCACTAGACTTTTCTTCCTAGTCTGTCTTCATTTTGAAGCTCTACTGAAACCTATCCACCATAGGTGACCCTGCTGGTATTTGAAATACCAATGGCATAGGTTTCATCATTATAGCAATATTCAAGCCATTACAGTATGATAAACTGGCAGATGGATGGGTATTTTAGCTGATGCTGAAAATGATGACTTAGAGTGCAGAGAGAGATTGGATAGCTCATGGTTCTTTGTCTTTTGGTCCTCCCTTATCAGTGAGCATCAAGAAGTGTTCCCACGGTTCTGAATGAAACACATACATGTACAAGATACAGCAGAGAAAGTGAATGGTTTTGGTGATTTCTGCATACAAGTCAAGTGCCCTTTTGTGTTTAAAACTGGCATTGGGTGATAGAAAGATGAACAAGAAAATTCATGTTAATAATTCAAAATTTTAATTTTTCTTTACTCAGAATGACGTTAAATAACAATTTGAAAATGCTGAGAAGTTGAGAGAAAGAGAGCAGAAGAAAGAAAACACACTTCATATTTTAGTCCTTTTCACAGCAGTTTTTCCTTGGCTTTTTGAACAAGAAGCCTGCCAACTATACAACCATCTTTGAGTTAAGACCCCAGTGAATCTTTTTTTTAAAACATGAAACAAAACAACTTCTTACTGTGAGTTGGGTGAAGGCTTACAGAGCAGATCCGTTTTCCATTCAGTGATTCCTACACATTTTGATTCATGTCATTGATTGTAACTCCCTCAGTGAAACATCACTTATCCTACTTCCTCCCTGTGTTTCCTGTTTCCAGTCCTCCTTTTCCCCCAACTCTTCCTGCCTTCTCACCTTTGTCCTTGAGCAAATGCTGCCATTTTGCTCTCAAATAGTTGACTGTTTTAAGGAGTGTGTACCTCCCTAGTGTTAGTGCTCACTTTTGAGACTTTTCTATTATTTGGCTGAAAATTGAGCCATGGGGGTGAGTTTACTTCCAGGCCTGAAGGGTGACTAAGGGCCATAGTCTCAGGGGTTCCATCAGTGTCTATATGACCAACAAAACAATTTTTTTTCTTTTTTTAAAAATTGATTTTGAGTTTGTTTTGTTTCACAATTTTTCCCCACAGCTTCCAGGACCTTCGAATGTGACCCTTTCAAAGCCAGGCACAACTAACTGGTTCTTCTGGTCTCAGATCATAGAAGCTGAGGTTTGACTGATCCATTAGTTTTTTTTGGAGTCCTAGTGTGGTACTGTAGGATAAAACCACTGGACGTCTAGTCACAAAGTTGGTGGTGAAAACCCTCTAGCTTCTCCTTGGAAACTGTATGAGTTGGAATGGACATAGCAACGTAACATAACATAACATAACAGCACATAACATAACATAGCATAACAGCACATAACAACCACATTAGTTTTTTTGGACATATTATTTCCATGCATCTTTGATTTTCTTTTCTCTTGTTTGCTCTGAATGGGGAGAGACTAATAAATGGAACTTCAATGGCTACTCACAAGCTTAGTCCCCAGTTGCTCTTCACCAAAGGAGGATACAGAGCATGTTCTTTGTGATTGTGCCAATTGACCTTGATATCCCCTGAGACTATGGTCATCAGCTGCCAGGCCCAGTGACTCGCTCCCTCAGGGGGTTTGGTTATGGCTAAGAAATGATTGTAACTCACCCTGTATGGTCTACTATATTCATGGATATAGTTGCAGCATACGTAAATACATGTGTAGAAATAGTGTCTGTCAAACCTTTATATAGTCATGAGTATAGCTCCATATAGCTTTTGTGTTTATCCATGTGGTGGTTCAAACTCATCAGCCACTCCTTGGAAACCCTATATAGAGTTGCTATGAGTTGGAACCGACTCGAAGGCACTTAACAACAACAATATATATCTATGTGTAGATTATTGTTGTTACTGTTATTGTAGGTTTGTGTATAATAGTGCTTACCTCTGTTGCCTTTAATTCTTGTACTACTCCCAGTGTCTTTCTTTCCATTCATCATTTTTTGCTGACTTCCTTCTTCTTGTTTGTTGTACATTGTCTTCGCCTTCACCCAAGTTAATGTGTGTCTACCTTCTAGAGAACTTGACAGAAAATCTCCAGAAGTTCAAATTAGATTCCAAAAAGGATATGAAATGAGGGATATCATTGCTGATGTCTGATGGACCTTGACTAAAAGCAGAGAATACCAGAAAGATGTTTACCAGTGCTTTATTGACTACACAAAGGCTTTTAATTGTGTGGATCATGACAAGCTATGGACACATTGTGGAGCATGAGTATTCTAGAACACTTAATTGTGCTCACGAGGAACCTATACATAGACCAAGAGGCAGTTGTTCGAATAGCACGAGGGAACACTGAATGGTTTCAAATTAGGAAATGTGTACACCAGGGTTGTATTCATTCACCATACTTAATCTGTATGCTAAGCAAGCAACCAGAGAAGCTGGATTATATGAAAAAAAATGTGGCATCAGGATTGGAGGAAGATTTATTAACAGCCCGTGATATGTAGATGATACAACCTTGCTTGTTGAAAGAGAAGAGGTCTTAAAATACTTACTGATAAAAATCAAAGACCACAGCCTTTGGTATGAGCTGCATCTCAATATAAAGAAAACAAAAATCTTCACCACTGGATCAATAAACAGCATCCACATAAATGGAGAAAAGATTGAAATAGTCAAAGACTTCATTTTGTTTGGATCAACAATCAACACTCATGACGCATCGCATTGGGCAAATGCTGCATGAGAACTCTTTAAGTGGTGAAGAGCAAAGATGTTAGTTTGAGGATTAAATTGCACCTGACTCAACACATGGTATTTTCAGTAACCTCATATGCTTGTGAAAGTTGGACAGTGAATAAGGAAGACCATACAAGAATTGATGCATTTGAGTTATGGTGTTGGAGGAGAATTGAAAGTACCATGGGCTGCTAAAAGAACAAACAGATCTGTGTTGGAAGAAGTACAGCCAGAGTGCTCCTTGGAGGTCAGGATGGCCAGACTTTGTCTCTCATACTTTGGATATGTTGTTGGGAGGAACCAGTCACTGGAGAAGGACCTCATGCTTGGTAAAGTGGAGGTTTGGAGAAAAAGAGGAAGACCCCCAATGAGATGGATTGGCACCATGGCGACAGCAATGGGTTCAGGCTTAGCAACAATTGAGAAGTTGGTGTGAGACCCGGTAGTGTTTCATTCTCTTAGGTATTGGGTTGCTATGAGTTGTTGCCGACTTAATGGCACCTAAGAAGAACAACAACAACAACCCTCTAGTTAGAGATCTACTCTTCCTTCCTCTATAACCTTCATCTAGTGGACTTTTACCTCAGAGATTCATGAAAATGTGAATCTTGCAGCCGCCACTAAGTAGCCAAAGAGCATTAACATAATAATGATAAAAACAAACTAACTTGCCTTTATTCGTGTTTACTATAAGGCAGTGACTGTCCTGAATACTTTAGAGGGATTTTCTCATTTGACCCTACAAGCTCCACAAGGCAGGTACCTTTAATATACCCATTTTACAGGTAGAAGATTGAAGTTAAATAGGGACAGAACCAGCATTAGAACACACTGGAGCCTCATTCCTGACCTCCTGGCTGTTCTGCTGCCTCTGTTTTGCCCATTTTATGGATGTGGGAACTGAGGCTCTGAAGAGCATCCCAAACTCACATGGGGCAGGATAGTGGCAGGCCCTAATTTAAGTTTTAACTTAGTCTTAAAACTTGTAACTCCACGCTTCCATTCTTTCCCTTCAGCCACACCTCCTGTCCATATTGGAAACATTTCCTTACTGTCTCTGAAAAGGCATGTCATTGTTTGTCATCATGGGCTACAGTTTTCATATTAATAACCCAAGGGGTGACTTTGTTTCTTTTTGAGTGATGACTAGGGTCCTAAAAATAGCTGTGCCTATCTCCCTGTCAGAGTCATGGTGTGGTGCTGTGGGCTAATGTGTCAGACTGCAAAGTCATTTGAACTGCAAGGTAGGTGGTTCAAGCTTACCAGCTGCTCCTTGGAAACCCTATACAGGGTCACTATGGATCAGAATCTACTCAATGGTACTTAACAACAACAACACCCCCTCTTGGTGACTTGACACATGCACACAGAATCACACACTCACATGCCCCAGCATGCAGAGACATGAACCTGTATGGGCGTAGGCAAAGTTACAGAGATCCCTGCCCATGTTCACACACATGTACACACCTGTGCACAGATAGCAAATGCACACAGTTAGACACACAGGTATACATACACACACATGCACAGACAGCAGACACACAGATGTGTGCAGACACGTATGGGCAGTTCTGTGCACAGGAAAGTGCACACAGTGATTTACAGGTAAGAACGAGGGTGCATGTGCACAGACACAAACACGTGCACATAGGTAGCCAGACACGACGCATGCATGCACCCACAGAGCAGATGCTGCACAGCCTATCTCAACATGGTCAGATGTCTGAGTAACTCACACTCACGGAGCATGTGCCTGATGTATTCTGACATAAGGTCAAAGGGCTGAAGCATCATCACTTCAGCTTGGCCAGCAGTTCGGAAGGCTGTCCTTGTCGAGACCCCTGTGCTGGTGGAGGTGGAGGTAGGATATGGGAAAGCATGGCAGAAAATGATCTTGGAGTCAAGTCAAAGTGGCTTCTTCATGGGTAAATGCTTGTTTTGTGTTTAAGATAAATGTGAATTTGGTGGTGGTGGTGGTGTGCTGTGGAGTTGGTTCTGACTCATAGTGTCCATGTACAGAGTTTCCGAGGCTGTAAATAGTTACGGGAGCAGAAAGCCTCTTCTTTCTCCCACAGAACTGCTGATAGTTTTGAACTGCTAATTTTGTGGTTCGCAGCCCGACTCGTAACCACTATGTTACCAGAGACACAAATCAAAAAATCATTACACCTGTGCCCAAAGGTCACCTAAGGTTTTTTAAGGAGTTTGACACCTTAAGGGAAAGAGATACCAGTGGGTCGGAATGGAGAGAACCTGGGTCCTATGATAATCAGGGAGGGCTTCCTGGAGGGGGTGGAGCCTGCAAATGAGATCTGTCTATGATGTTCTTGACCTCTTCCCTCTTCACAGGTCTTGAAACGGAGGTTTCCTTCAGGGATACCATCATGCTGACTTCAGAGACTGCTTAAAGCTCTCCCTTTCCCCATGAGCTCTGAGGAAGACTCCACTTTCACCCTTGTTTCCAGATGAGGAGACAGAGGCTCAGGGAAGTACCTTGATAGGATTCTAACCCAAGCCTGTCTCACTTTGCTGTGAAGTTTGAGGATTCTTTGGATTCCCATCTGGAGATATGGATTCAGAACTGGCTCCATGTTTAGAAGGGCAAACTCAAGGAAGGTTGTGTGGGTGGCAGGTGCTCTGCAGCCATTTAGGCAGGGCGAGACCCCAGGCCCTGCCTGATACATACCAGCTGGGCAAGTCTGGCAGAGTTGTGCTTGTGTCTGGGCTCACAGCCCTTGTCTGTACAATGGGTGTGAGGATTGGATGAAATTGAACATGCAAAGTGCTTGACACATTGCTCAGCCCATAGTAAGTGTCAGCAGATGTTCGTATTCCTATCATCATTGTTGTTATAATGTGCTGTTGCTAGCTTATACTAGTACAAGGTTATGACATAACTGGAAAATGAGAATTGCAAGTTGGTCCCAGAGGAGTGTGAACGAGGAAAGAGGTTGATTCGGAGCCCAGCGATGGCTGGTTAGACGTAAAAGCTCACAGTGAACCTGCTGAGCCCTCAAGGATCAGCAATTCCATTTTGTTTCCAGACCCCAAACTCCCCAATGCTGGGAATGACAACCTGACCTAAGAGCGGAAAGCATTCTTGCCATGTGAGCTTAGACAAGTGTCTCAGACTCTCAGCACTCCAAGTTTGTCTCCTGTACCATAAAAACAACATCCACCTGGAGGTGATTTCTGAAGTTCAGAGAAAGAAAGAGTGTGAAAGAGCATAGAGAAAGGCCACACAGGACAGGGCAGCAATACTTTTCTCCAGGGCTGATGGTTCTCCTTCAGGTAGCGTCCCCTGCAGTACTGGAGGATTTTAGGGGTTGAAGAGTCTGTGGTCTAAGGCTAGTGTATCTCAGGAAAGACCTCTGCTTTTCAGGTCTGGGAGGGCGCATTCTGCACCCAGTAGTTTCCATGGAAAAATTGACAGCCCCTGCCATTTGACCTAATTTATAGTTGATCATTTTGGGCAATTTTGAGACTTGGGTGGGGAAGTGGGTGGTATGCACAGCACAGATGAAATTCTCCTCACACTGAGTCATCCTCATTCAGCTCCTGCTTCAATTCAAACCCTAATATAAAAAGAGTGGTGGAGAGAACGCTGGAAAAGTCCCAGATTGGCCCATATTTGTTTTCCTTCTCTCTTTGTATTCATACAGCATGGTTGTGTGGAGAGGGTTGTGAATCTTTATCCCTGACCTTTGTAGACATAAATCTGTCATATTATCACATACCTGTCAAAAGATGGGAGACAGTCAGCTGAACATTCTTTGCCTTTTATACATAGAAAAAAATTTAAAAGTTGTTATCGTTTTTTTCCTATCTAGAGACCTTCCCAACCAACTTTGAACCTGTGATTGTTCTCTAGTGTTTTACAAATTTCTGCTGTCTGAAAGTGATCAAATATGCAATCGATCAAAATGCATTGATAATGTCTGGCTATTGGAATTGGAAACAAAGAAGAAGAATCAATAGTTGGAAAATACGGTGATAGAAATGACAAGGTCACATGATAGAATTTTGTAAGACCAACAACTTAGCCATTGGAAATATTTCTTTCAACAATATAAATGGCAACTATATATGTGGACCTTGCCAGGTGGACTACACAGGAATCAAATTGACTCCATCTGTGGGAAGAGACGGTGGCGAAGGTCCATAGCATTCATCAGAACAAGGCCAGGGGCTGACTGTGGAACAGACCATCAATTGATCATATGCAAGTTCAAGTTGAAGATGAAGAATATTAAAACAAGTCCATGTGAGCCAAAGTATAGCCTGGAATATATCACACCTGAATTTAGAAACCATCTCAAGGATAGACTTGACACAATGAATACAGTGACTGAAGACCAGACAAATTATGAGGTGACATCAAGGATATCATACACGAAAAAAGCAAAAAGTCATTGAAAAGAAAGAAAAGACCAAAATGGATGTCAGAAGAGACTCTGAAGCTTGTTTTTGAACATAGTATGGGAGAAATGATGATGTAAAAGAACTGAACAGAAGATTTGCATGGGTGATTTGAGGAGGCAAAGCAAAGTATTAAAATGAAATATGCTAAGACTTTGAGTTAGAAAATATAAAAGAGAATCAACATTTCTCAAGTAGAAAGAACTGAAGAACAAATTCAAGCCTGAAACTGCAATATTGAAGGATTCTATGGACAAAAAGTTGAATGATGCTGGAAGCATCAAAAGAAGATGGATGGGATACATAGAGTTATTGTACCAAAAAGAATTGGGTGATGTTCAGCCATTTCTGGACATAACATCTTATTAAAAATTAAAAGAAGAAGTCCAAGCTGCAATGAAGGCACTGGCAAACAAAAACGTAAGCAAAACAAAATTCCAGAAAGTAATGAAATATCATTTGAGATGTTTCAACAAATAGATGCAATGCTGGAGGCACTCACTCATCAGTGCCAAGAACTTTTGGAAGAAAGTCATCTGGCCAAACTACCAGAAGAGAATCATATTTATGCCCATTCCAAAGAAAAGTGACCCAACAGAATTCTGAAATTATCAAACAATATCGTTAATATCACATGCAAGCAAAGTTTTGCTGAAGTTAATTCAAAAATGGTTGCAGCAGGTATGTGTCAGAACTTCAAGCTAGATTTAGAAGAGGATGTGGAACAGAGATTACCATTGCTGATGTCAAGTGGATCTTGGCTGAAAGCAGAGACTACCAGAAGGAAATTGACTTGTGCTTTATTGACTTTGTTGTTGTTAGGTGCCTTTGAGTAGGTTCTAACTCATAGCGATCCTGTATTTTTTTCATAGAAGCAGCTGCAGCATTTGAACTACTAGCCTTGTGGTTAGCAGGCCAATGCTTATCCTACAGCACCACACCAAGACTCCTCTTTATTACCTAATATTGTGAAGAATGGAAATTCTAGAACACTTAATTATGCATCTGCAGAACCTGTGCATAGATTTAGAGGCAGTCATTTGAACAGGCCAAAGGGATACTGTGTTTTAAAATCAGGAAAGGTATGTGTCATGGTTGTATCCTTTCATCATGCTTGTTTAATATGTTTGCTGACAAAATAATATAAGAAGCTGTACTAATGAAGAAGAATGCAGCGTCAGGATTGGAGGAAGACTCATTAGTAACCTGAAATATGCAGATGACACAACATTGCTTGCTGAAAATGAAGAGGACTTGAAGCACTTACTGATGAAGATTAAGACCAAAGCCTTCACTATGGATAACACCTAAACATAAAGAAAACAAAATTTTCCACAATTGAACCAATAAACAACATCATGATAAATGGAGAAAGTATTGCATTTGTCAAAGATTTAATTTTATGTGGATCCATCATCCCTTGGAAGCAGCAGTCAAGAAATCAAAGGATGTATTGGATAAATTCACTGCTGTGAAATCAAGCACTGGCCCGCAAGGTCTGTATGAACCACAAAGGTCAGTGGTTCAAACTCACCAGCTGCTCCTTGGAAACCCTACACAGGGTCACTATGAGCTGGAACTGACTCAAAGGCACTTAACAATAACAACAACAAAATGTTAAAAAGCAAAGATGTCACTTTGAGGACTAAAATGTGTCCCGACCCAAGCCATGGTATTTTAATCATCTCATATGCATGTGAAAGCCGGACAATGAATAAAGAAGCTGGAAGAAGAATTGCTACCTTTGAAATACGGTGTGGGGAATAATATCGAATATATCAAGGACTATCTGAAGAACAAAGCTATCTTGGAAGAAGTACAGCCAGAATGCTCCTTAGGAGCAAGTTTGGTCTCATGTACTTTGGACATGTTCTCGGGAGGAACTAATTCCTGGAAAAGGACATTGTGCTGGTTAAGTGGAGGGTCAGAGAGAAACAGGAAGACCCCCAATAACTAGCAATAGTTGTGAGGATGGTCCAGGACCAGGCAGCATTTTGCTCTGTGGTACATGGGGTAGCTATGAGTTGAAAACTACTTGATGGCATCTAACACAAATCACCAAATTGCCTGAAGTTGTGGTTGTTCTCTGGTGTTTTCCTGTAGCCAGTCAAGCACTGGGAATCCTATCTTGGGCATCTTTTCTCCTCCAAGAGGTCTCCCCTGCAGTGATCAGCTAGTGGTGGCGTGGGGTCAGGTGCAGCTGTTGGTGACCTGCTGGCTGAGTACAGGAGGTGGAACGTTCCAGAGAGAGGCCCTCCTTCCCCTGACATAGAAAGTATGGATTATCTCATTACCGCTGCCTTGCCAATAATTGTCATCTGCCTTGATATTTGATTTCTCTGCATCTGTCAAATGAACTTGACTGAGTGTTGAGTGAAGGGTTGAGATTTGTTTGCAGAGTCCGGGTATATGGTAAATTTCCAGGGAATGTCAGTGGTCACCATCATCAGCATCACTAGATTTATAAATCTTGCCACTACCCCACAGGCTCCTTCAGTTTGCCAGCAGCCCCCATTTATGAAGAGCATGCTATAATATGCCAGGCGTGGGTCTAGGCATTGCGGATGAAGCAGTGAACAAAACAGAAGAATCTTCCTCCCCTAGATCCCAGTATGCCAATGGACCTCAGTCTTCCGTGAGACCTGTCATCCACTTGTAAATGAGAATAAGCTCACACAGATCTGTCTGCATTTACCAGGTGTTTTCTTAAGTCCAGGTACATACCTGAGAGTGCAGTGATTCTGTAGAATAAGTACTCGACTGCTAACCACTAGTTCAGTGGTTTGAGTCCATCCACCACTCCCCAAGAGAAAGATGAGGCTTTCTGATCCCATAAATACTAACAGCTTCGGAAACCCTAAGCAGAGTCACTGTGAGTCAGAACCAACTTGACAGCTCTTAACAACAACAAGGTACGTGATTGGTGAATGCTTATAAGTTTTGGAGGGGAAGAATCCAAGGCCAAGGTGAGTGAAGTATCATGTGAAAATGAGCATCCTGTGTTGACTCATGACAGCCCTAGGTGCAACAGACCCAAATGCTGCCCAATGCTTTGTCATTGTCACCATGTGCTCAAGGTCATTGCTGCAACCACTGTGTATTCTGAGTGCCTTCCAACCTCATCTCCCAGCACTGTATCAGACACTATTCTGACGCAGTGATTCCTAGGGTTTTCATGATTTATTTCCAGAAGTAATTCACAGGGCCTTTCTTCCTGGTGTCTTCGTCTGGAAGCTGTTGTTGAAACCTGCTCCCCATGGAGGACCCTGCTGGTATCTGAAGTCCTGATGACGTAACTTCTGGCATCACAGCAACTTGCAAGTCACCACAGTACAGCAAAGTGACAGACAGCTGGTGGAACATCAGGTAGCACATCTCCAATCATTTCCACTGCTGAGCAGCCCCAGCCTTCCATCCTGCTCTGCTGACCTGTGGCTGTGGTCAGTGCGAAATTACCTATTATGTCTTGGGGTTTCATCAGAGGGACATTAGTGATGATGAGCACTTCCTTCCCAAGGATCAGAACAACAGGTGTCTGAGTCTGAAGAAACGGCAGGCAGGGACTTGCCTCTAGGAAGGACAAGGATCAGTGAGGGAGGAAGGGAAGGTGCCAGGGAATGAAGTCAGGGATCCCGCGAGGCATGTCTTCCGAGGGTCTGGCTGATGCTGAGGTTTCTCCTTTGGGTGGTATACATTAAATTCTGTCCTCATCACACCACTCATATCTCCTCTCCCTGTCCTGCCTTCCCTGTAGCTGTGCCCAACCCAAAGTCCCCCAGGTC
>NW_006408622.1:3161083-3167489 GCF_000296735.1 Chrysochloris asiatica
CCTCAATTACCATCTCCTTGGGAGAGGCTGAACGGCTCAGCGCCTGCCAAGAGATGGTGACTCCAAGCTGTGGATTTGGTCTGTGTCCCTCCGAGTGGGTTTGCAGTGTGTGTCTGATTTTCTCCTTCATGTTACCAATCAAGGGCAGGAGGTTATACAATACCCTGTCAAAACAGGCGACCACCTGCTCCCCAGCCCGCTGGGCCCAGGCTGTGGGGCTGGGTCCAGCTACACAAGCAATGCCAGGGTTTCATGAAGACCTACTGCGTGCTGGGTCTTACGCCAGGAAGGACCCCTCCCTCATCTTAAGTCTTCCTCAGGGTCACAGCCCAACTCATCTCCTTTCTGAGGCCCTCCAAACATGTGGGCTTAGTTAAGGGGAGAAGTCAGAGAGGGAGGAAGCAAAGAGAGGGGAGTCAGAAGAGAAAGAGGGTCAGAGTCAAGGTCAAATTTCAGATCACCTAGAGAGTCCTTTTTCTCTTTCTCAGCCTTGAATTCCTGTAAAATGTAAACTGGGGATGGTAAGGGCTGAGGCTCAGCAGGTGTAGGGAGCTAGGCTGAATGCCTTGCCCCTGCCCAGAGCCCCTACCCTTGGGCCCCGACTCACAGGGTCCACCTGAGAGGCTTCTGGAACTGCTTATTCAGAGCTGACACATCCCTTAGGTGGACTTCCATGGAGGCATTTTCTAACTGATCTCTTCCTGTGGTTCTCAACTGGGAGCAGTGTTACCTGGCAGGGTACATTTGGCCATGTCTGGAGACATTTTTGGTTTCATAACGAGGTTATTAAGGGTTGCTACTGGCATCTTGTCCATACAGGCTCCACGACAGATGTAGTGATAGCTCCACGACCAAGAATTGGTTGTCTGGTTGGTTTGTTGTGTGTCATGGAGCACGTTCCTACTCATAGTGACCCTGTAAAAGGGTTCGGAGGCAGTAAATCTTTATGGTAGCAGAAAGCCTCATCTTTCTCCCATGGAGTGACTGGTAGATTTAAACTACTGACCTTGTGGTTAGTAGCCCATCTTATAATCTACTATCCCTCTAGGGCTTCTTACAAAAAAGGATTCCCCAGCTCTGGTAGTGCAATGGTTACGTGATGGGTGATGGGGTGCTAACCCCAAGGTCAGCAGTTCGAAACTACCAGCTGTTCCATGGGAGAAAGATGAGACTTTCTGCTCTCATAAAGATTTACAGCCTCAGAAACCCATGTAGGGTCTCTATGAGTCAGAACCAACTCTATGGCACATAACCACTACCACCACCACCAAACATCAGTGGAGTCCTGGTATAGTGTTGTAGGAAAAGACTGACCAGTTTGAACCACAAGATCAGCAGTTAAAATTCACCAGTAACTCCTTGGAAACCCTATACAGGGTTGCTATGAGTTGGAACCAACTCAACGGCACTTAACAACAACAACAACAAGAATTAATAGATGAGTGGAGAGACTTTAGTCTGGATGACAGGATGGCCACCAGGTGCTAGGGTCCCATCCGTTGTGTTCATTGTGGCTTCCCCAGCACCCAGTAGGTGAAGAATAATTCTTGGATGAGTCAATGTAGAGGTGGAGAAAGGGCAGGATGCTGCCAGGGGTCTGAGGAGGCGAGCAGCCAGCCTCCTGGATGGGACCTTGGGTGTCTCTGGCGTGTGCCCACACAGGTGCCTTCTTCTGGCTGGCATTACTCCTGCAGCTGATATCTGGACCCTGGCTTGGCCCTGGGATTACTTCCCTGACACCTGCAGCCAGAAGCCAGCCCACTGTCCTGTCTCCAGTACAATATGTAGCAGGAATGGGACTGTTTTTCCTCTGGTCCACACCGGGCAGTGAGTCAGTGAGGCCAGACAAGTCAGGCATGGTCGGCTGAGGGCTTTGCCCTTGGATATCAGGGGAAGGACTGGGATGGGGGAAATACTGCTGTCCCCTCAGCCCTCCCCTTCTGGGAGGCCCTGTGGTCCTGGGAGAGAAACCTCAGCTTTTCAAACAGCCCCTAATTTATTTCCCTAACTGCCCTGAAGGCTTACAGCAACAGTTAAGAATCACATTACCGCCTTTTATTGTCTCTAATTTTTACCCAAATGGTTTCTGCTGTGCCAGCTGAACAGCCTCTCGTTTCACTTCCCACATCTAGGGTGCCTTGACTACCTGATTTATGCACTTTCTGGAGAAGTGCCCCACGATCAACTCTCTTCCCGCTCACAAGCTTATCCCAGGGGAGAAGGGAGCTATACCTGGGAGGGAGGCTTGTGTCTGTCCCAGCAACTGTATGTGCCTGATGGGGTGGTGACTGAAGAGTCCACAGGAGGGTCAGCTCAAGCCTCCTTGTCCTCCTCCTTTGACCCTGGATCCAAGAAGACGACACTTAGAGAACCTTGGTGCTGGGGAGCCATGTGACTGCAATTAACCAGACTCCTTTGGTTGTAAACAGAAACCCAATTGAAACAGAATGAAGAAAGACTGAAATGTGGACCTGGAAAAAAGTTAGGAATAGATCTAACTTCAGGCATGGTTGGATCTAGGAGCTCAACAGTGACTTCAGGATTCCATCTCCCTCTACCTTTCAGCTGTTTTCTTCCACATGGATGCCTTTCTCCAGCAGGTCGTCCCATGAAGTGGCTAAGACTGTGCTTCACACTTGTATCCTCTAGCTCAGCAGCCGAGCAAAAATGTTTCTTTCCACTGGGTCCAAGAACAACCCTGGAATATCATTGGTCAGGTTCAAGTCACATGACCATCACAGAGTCAGTCACTGGGCACAGAGTGATGGGCGAGGCTGGCTGACAGGGCTGGGCTTGTGTCCCTGTCCTGGTGGACAGTAGGGACATAGACTGAGAATGTGAAAAGGAGAGATTCCCTAATAGGAAGGCTAGAAGCTCTGACTCAGCTTGGAACAGAACTCAATGAATGACTTCACCTTGCCCTAACTCAGCATTCTTCTCTGACCCAGGGGTAGGTGAGAATCGTGTCTACAAAAACACCTATAAGATGTTGTTGATATTGTCTGGGTTTGCCCCTAGGTGCTGTACTGCTAATGAAAAGGTTTGAACCCAGCTGCTCTGTCGGAGGAAGGTGTGGCAGTCTGCTCCCAAAAAAGACTGACAGTTTCCCAAACCCTATGGAGTAGCTCTATAGTGTGGCTATGAGTCAGAATCGACTTGATGACAGTTGGTTTTTGGGTTGCAGACTGGACAATTCTTGTCCAAATATCACTCTGTCCTCCCCCATGCCTGCAGCATCTCCTTCCCCATGAGCTGCACTCAAAGATTGTCATTCTCATCCTCAACCACTCCAGAAAGTTTCCAACTCCTGTCCACCCAGAACTTTACCAGGTTCCCCTCTGCACAGAAGGAAAGGCATCCGCTCTGCTGAGCCCCAGGGGCCCAAGAAGGGACTCAGTGGAAGAGGGGTGGCTCTTCCTTGGAAGAAACCAGGCCAGGCAGCTGTTCTTGCCTCAAAAACCCAGTTGACATCAAGTCAATTCTGCGTCATGGTGACCCCAAGTGTGTCAGAGTGGAATTGTGCTCCACAGGGGTTTCCAATGGCTGTGTTTTCTGAATTAGATTGTCTTTTTTCTAGGTGTCTCTGGGTAGGCTGAAACCACCAACGTTTCCATTAGTAGCTGAGCACTTATACGGTGTTTTCTACCCAAAAACGCCAGCTTTTACCTCAGTCCATTTAAATATCTGCTTGGCATCCCCAGTGCCTCTCAGAAAAAGTGCAAGGGCCATAGGGCTTGTTGCTGGAAGTAGCTAGATTCTCTATCCCTCACCTTCATTGACAGGTGAGGAATCAGAGCTACAGAGGTGAAGGCATTTCTCAGGACCATTCAGGCCAGTGCAGAGTTGTGCTGACTCCCTGGAAGGGGATCTCTGTTTCCGCTCTTCCCCACACAGGGCTCTTGTGGGATCAATCCAGTGTGAACAGGATCCACTCATCTCCAAAGCCCACTTGTGTTCTTGTTGCTCTTGCTATTCTCCCATCTTCTCCTGGGTGGGAGATGCGAACCTTAAAGATCCTTAAATAGGGCGCAGCAGCTGCCTCCAGCAGCTTCGGCTTCCTATAGCCAAGTGTGTTTAGAAGAACACACCCCTGTACAGACAACCCTCAGGCCCTGAAGGTGGCGGATAGGAAGTAGGAATCTTCCTGAGAGGGAGCGCTCACCTCCGGCCCATCATAGATCCTCTTCTTCTGCAAGAGCCAACATGTGCAATGATAACCATCACTTCATTATCAAAAGAATTCTACGCTCATAAATTGTTTTCTTCTGCAAGGAGCGTGTTTCAGGAGAATGGGGTAGGGAGGGCCAGGTTTTCTAATTGTAACCAGTTCAGTGTTTGCCAGGCTTCTCTTTTCCCAGGTCACCAGAGTGATAGGAAGATCCAGAGCAGACACTGAAGAATGACCTTCTGAACCCAGGGGCACATCTCCACTTGCTCCTTGCAGTGCGAGCCCCCTGGTCTCCTTCCTTTTCCATCACTCTTAGCATTCATAAACACCAATAAGCTCTGAGCTGGTGCTTTAGTTGGACTGCTGCCCTGAGGAGTAGGTGTGATCTTATTAACTCCTGTGTGCAAGCTAGTTTCCCATCCAGTGCATAGGAAAGCCAGGATTTGAACCCAAGTTAACTGGCTCCTAAACTCTCGCCCCGAAGTACTGTGCCCTGCTAAGCAAGGGCATCTACTGTTTTATGGATCAGGACTCCATCTCTGCAAGCTCTCAGATTCCTCTGCATCTCCTGCTGGGGTGATGATTTTTTTTTAATCCAAAGCAAAGCTAGGAAGTTGGCCACCATGTCAGATGCTATTGGCTGGATGTCTTTCTTTTCCAACACAGAGGACTGGCTCTGAGGATCCTTCAATCAATCCTGAGACATGTTGTCCAGGGTGTGGACTTCTGCGAATGGTATCTTCTGGAATGACAGATGTTATGGATTGGACTGTGTGCTCCCCACTTCCTAAATAAGTGTTGTAAATCTTAACTCTATGCTTGTGGCTAAATCCTATTTGGTGATGGGTTATCTTTGTTATTTGTGTTCATGAGACAAGATTAGTGTAAGGTGATTCCTGAGTCAATGTCTTTCGAAATATAAAAACTCTCAACAGAAATAAAAGCTTTTGAGAAAAACAAAAATCACCCAGAAGTAGAAGCTAAAAGAGACAAGGAACTTCCTCCAGAGAAAGCCTTTCCCTAGAGCTGGTACCCTGAATTAGGACTTCTAGGCTCTTAACCTGTGAAAAAAATTGAATGTCTGCTTGTTAAACCAGCACTTGTGTTTTTATTATACCAACACTAGAGAACTAAGTCCCAGGAGGGACCGGTCCCTGGAGAAGGGCATCATGCTTGGTAAAGTGGAGGCTCAGAGATAAAGAGGAAGAGCCCAAATGAGATGGATTGGCACAGTAGCATCAGGACAGTGGCAGCAGCAATGAACTCACGTGTAGTAAAAATCGAGAGGACTGGGCAGTGTTTTGTTCTGTTATGCACAGGGTTAATATAAATTGGTATCGGTTTAATGGTGCCTATCAACAACAAGGAAAACCAAGACAGCAGAGGGATAGCCATTACTTGTATTCCCATGCCAACAAGGGACCTGCTTTGGGGTCAGTACCCCAGCATGGTCTGTTCCCACATTGGTCAGGTCTGCATAAGCTGGAGGAGTCACACCCCCCCTCCCCTCCCTACTCCCCTCTCTTTTTCCCTCTCTCTCTCCCTCTCCCCTTTCCCACTTCCCCTTCCTTTCTTCCTTTAACATCATCTTTGTGACTGCAAACTTTTAAAAAAATTCTTTTGTATCAAATATTCTAAGAAGCCCTAGTAGTGCTGTATGATAAGCACTGGACCTAAGGGCAGCAGTTAAAACCCACTAGCCACTCCTCAGGAGAAAGGTGGTGCCATCTGCTCCTATAAAACTTTACAGTCTCAAAAAACCTACATACATAGGGTTGCTATGAGTTGGAATCAGCTTGATGACAATGGGTGGGTTTATCACATATTTTTTTGCCATCCATCCATCCATCCATCCATCCACCCACTCATCCATCCACCCATCCACATATCCACCTGTACATCCACCTACCCACCCATCCATCCACCCATCCACCCACCTTACCCATCCATCCATCCATCCATCCATCCATCCATCCATCCATCCATCCATCCTCCCATCCATCCTCTCATCCATCCATCCACCCATCCACCCACCCATCCATACATCCATACATCCATACATCCATACATACATCCACCCATCCATCCACCAATCCACCCACTCATCCATCCACCCATCCACTCATCCACTCATCCATCCATCCATCCACCCACTCATCCATCCTCCCATCCACATATCCACCCGTCCATCCACCTACCCACCCACCCATCCATCCACCCACCCACCCACCATCCATC
>NW_006408622.1:3168707-3195669 GCF_000296735.1 Chrysochloris asiatica
ACATACTTTATTTCTTACAGTTTTTCTTCTGATGACTATTTACTTCAAACACCTCCTCTATGAGGGTAAAGGTCACAGATCTCTTGGGTCTGTGCTTAATTGCCCTGTTTCCATCATTTCTTTGTTGTTTACTCTCACACATCACTTCCTCCACTGCATGGACAGACCATTGGGTCAGGAATGGCATTTCTGTGCGGCATTTTGCTCCTGAGGAGAGATCACAGACCTTTTCCTTCCCTAGCCACGGAGCTAGGTGACTGTCTCTGAACTGCCCTTCTCTGGACATGTATTTTTGATTTTGAGCAAATTTTCAGGACCCTAAAAGAATTAGTTTGTCTGAGGAGACAGCCAAGGACAAAAAATTGAGTCTCATCTTTGAGTCAAAATGCAGATTTCCTTTTGAAATACAAACGCTTCATTTGAAAAGGTCGGATGGAATGGTACTTAAAAAAAGACTTGCAGCTGGTTTCCAATAGGGCACTAGAAACAAAAAAGTCCCATCCAAGAATACTCTCTGGCCCTGTGCCCACAGCTTCTTTTTCTGATTGTGAATTGCCTGCATTCTCCTTCTCTCCCAGCTCCTTCCATTCAGCCTTGTATCCTTGGAGACAGACATACAGGTGGACAGATGGACAGGAGGCCTCTCTGCCTAGGCAGACCTTCCAAATGTGGATACCTCACTGGAGAAGCCCTTAGCTTTTCTCTGGGTCACTCACATTGCTGGTCCCCCTGGCCTAGTCACCTGGACCTCAGGGCCATGTCCTAAGCTTTGGCCAGACTTGGTGTCTCCTAGTCACACTGTATTCTACCTCCACAGAACCCAGGGGCCTAAACAAAGGTTCTCTCCACTTCCCCAAGACCACCCACACCCTAGTTCCTCCCAACCCCTAAGCACCACCTTTTGGCTATATCTTGATGACCTTCTGTGAGCCATCTAAACCCACCCTGCTGGGCTGGATGAAGGAGAGATGAAGTCACTGGGCATGCTCATTTGGATCTGTGTTCAATTGACTTATTGACTGATCGATATCCACTTGTCCCAAAAGGATTTAATGTGAACGATAAAAATACCTATAGCACAAGTGTATTAAAACAGAAAAGAGACCGAGGCAAAGGGAGACTATGGAGTGAACAGTTGAAATCTGTACTTCAGAAGGTCATAAGGAGGTTCGCCATTAAGTAAACTCAAAATACAAATGTCAGAGTTTTCTATAAAGCAAGAAGAGCTGTCTTATATTGCACACACATTGTTTTGCTTTACAAAAGGATTCTGTCAGAGTTATTTTTAAAGGAAGTCTCCTCAAGAACATTTGAAATAAGATATGGTTTATAACAACTCAGTCAACACAAACCCTTTAAGAAGCAGCAACTATGTAAGGAGCAGTAAGCTGTACCGCAGTGCCCATTTGTGCCTGACCCTGGGCTGCAGCGTCACCTGGACAGCAACCATTCTTCTCCACAAGGTTTTCTAAGCAAGTCAGTGAAGCCTTACTGCCCACCATGGGAATCGTCTCTGAGGGAGGTACAGGTAACTGCCACGGGTCTCATGCAACTAGGGTTCCTGGGAGGGTATTGGCAGGGAAGTGGCTCACACAGAGGGTGTCCTGCAGGCCTCACAGGACTGAGAACTGATACCTGTTGTCTTAGTTCATTTCTTACCTACTTATTTCTCCGAGAGCCTCTTTTTCATTTTTTTAAAAATGTACCTGTATAATCTTCATTATACATTGAGGATATTAACTTAATATCTGACATTTGTTGATGATTTGTCTTATAAATAAATATTTTTCCTTCTCTGAGATTTTTAATTTTGCTCAAGAGCCTGGGTGAATGCTTATCTGAAGAAGGGCAGTTCAAACCCACTCAGTGGCTCCACGGAAGAAAGACCTGGCAAACTGCTTCTGTAAAGATACTAACCAGGAAACCGGTATAGAGAAGTTCTACTCTGTAATGCACGGGCTGCCATGCGTTAGAACAGCAGCTAACAACAACAACAACAATGACAACAGCAGATTTAAAACTTAATTTGATTGGGTAATTCTTCTATACCAAGCTCTGGGCTCTGGGTTCAGATGCTGAACAAAAAGCTGACGGAATTCTTGTGTCGGTCTTAGGAGGAAAGAAACACTAGTCACATATATACAAAGGGTCCTGGCAGTGCTGTAGAATAAACACTGGGCTGCTAATCCCAAGGTTGCAAGTTCAAACCCACTAGCCGCTCTATAGGAGAAAGATTGTCTGCTCCTGTAAAGATTTATAATTTCAGAAACACTATTTAGGGTCACTATGAGTTGGAATTGAGGAGCTATGGTAGCATAATGGTTATGAGCTGGGCTGCTAATCTCAAGATCAGCAGTTCAAAACTACCAGCAGTTCCGCAGGAGAAAGATGAGGCTTTCTGCTCCTGAAAAGATTTTCAGCCTCAGAAACCCTGTGCAGGGTCACTGTGAGTCAGAAGCAACTCCATGCAACATTACCATCACCACCACCACCACCATCATGAGCTGGAATTGGAAAGAAGGATGTGTTTTTTTGCTGTTTGTTTGTTACAGCTGCCTTAAGTGCCCAGAAGTTGAAATATGTAGAGCCAGAAGAGACCACAAAATGTAGAAGGTCCTGAGGATGCAAATGGGGCCATCCATATGCCAGTGAGTACAAATCCGTGGGGGAGTGGGCAGGGGGCTGCAAGGCAGACAGCAAGGTAAACAGTGGCCTGGTCTTTCGTGCTGAGACTAAAGGATGTCCCACATACCCAGACAGGATGAGACTTAGGTCGACACAGGTGGGAGGGGATGGTGGAGAATGCAACCAGAGAACACCAAGAGGGGTCAGGAGAGGGGAGGCGGAAGTAAAGGGTGGAATTGAGCGGGAGGGGGGGGAGGGGGAGGGTCTGAGGAGGCAGTGTGTGTGTGTATAGAATGCAGAGGGACCACAGTAAGCCAGCCCCCACAGGCTCTGAAGAGAAGTTGTCCACCATGACCAGCTGAGTAGGGGTCTAGGGAAATGTGGTCACTGCCAGGGGGGCCCTATGGGGCTGGTCTGGCCTCCTGGGGCAGAGCTGATGCCCAGCAGGTACCTGGTACCACTTGTTGAATCTGCTGGTGTGGAAGCCTGGGTCTCCCAGCAGCCAGAGAGGAAAGTGTCCTGGATGTGTGCTTCACATCTCAGCCATGAATCTAGCCTGTGTCTACAAATGCTTTGTGACAGGACCTGTACAGGAAGGAAAACAAAGGTACTCTTTTCTACAGAACCCCTGGGAATATTTCTGTGGATATCCACACACTCATCTCTCAGCTCCAGCCAGGGCTCAACTCCTGGGTCCGCCTCAAGAGGGGAGTCTGTTCTGGAACATGGAGCTGTGCAAATGGGGCTTAGGAGGGAAGCATTGCTCAGTGGCTCTCCCCTCAGGTCTTCTGTCTACCTGCCTATCTTCCCATTTCCTTCCTCTCCCCCTCTCTCCTCTTCTCCTCTCTACCGCCTTCCTACCTCAGTGATATTCACAATCCTAGAGTATGACAGGAGGTCTTTACCAAGGGAAGAGAAAACTCAGCCAAATTAATTCCAGCAAAATAAGAGGAATTAAGCGTAATGTCAGCAAATCATAGAAAAGAACTGAGCTGCTCTTTTCCTTTTCCCAAGAACAAGCCCACCACTGTCAGCCAGCGTTTTGCCAAATGGACGAGCAACATGGCTGCCTCAACTCCTACAGCTGCCAGCTCGTGGGTGGCGGGGACGGGATGAGAAGTGACTGGCCGTGGTTGGGATTTCATCATTATTAAGGACTAGTGCTAACCTCCTCCCCTTATTTCCTTCCCATTTAAACTTTCAGGGATAATAAATTCTTTTGATCTAGCAATTATGGGAACACAGAATTAGTCAAACATGGTCTTTGAGAACAGAGTCAAAGAGAGACCCAGCCTGCTTTTGCTGGAATGCTTGGCAGTCAGAGAACTAGGAGAAATGGTCCTTTGGTAAGCCTGAAATTGAATGAGTTTAATTTGGGTGCATGGTTCTAACCCTCACCCCTCTCTCTGAGCAGAAAAAATAGTTAGCTTGTGGGTAACATATTCCTAAAGTAAATTGTGCTAAACCACTGTGCTGAAATACATTATATTGACTTGTCTGGGGTTGTGCTTTTCCTCGTACAACATTGAGTTGGCTAGTAATAAAAATAAATAAGAATTATATATCATTTCATTCAATTTTTGTATTACGCTTGCAAAAGGCATAGGATATAATACAACATGTTGCAACAGAGTTTTAGAAAACACCAGGATAAAATTAATCCATGCTAGAGAATGATGCATGTGGGTGGATTAAAACAGAAGGCAGAGAGGAGCAAGCAGAGCTTCCAAGGTGCTTCCGGGTCAGGCTCCAGACTGTGATCTGGTTGCTGGTGGCCCAGGGAAGTGGCACATGCCCCTTCCCTATCCCAGGGGAAAGCTGACTCCTGCTGCCCTCCCTGGACAGGCCAGAGCACAGCCTGGACCCTTCTTTTCACAGCTCCTGGGGGCCTGGGTCCACTCTGTGGGAAGAGAGACGGTCAGAATACCCTTCCCCATCAAGCCTGTGAGGCCAGTGCTGAGCAGGTGTCTCCGTATAGGTTGGTTTTCATGGTAGCCCCCAAATATAGACAGACAGGGACCCTGGCCCCAAGACCCTCAGACTGACCAAAGTCACTCAGCAAACACGCTGGGTCATCTGCCTTCCAGGTTCTGGGTTCAGATCTTGATTGTTCTGGGACTTCCAAGGTGGAGTTCTAACAAGTTCTCAGGGAAGCATAGTCTCCTAATCTGGGAGGGGGCAGGGAAAGTGTCCCCAGACCAGCATGGTTACTATGTGTCATTTTCCTGTCACCCCTTGGGTGCCTGTCACCCCCAGCTGTACGTGCACACACGTGAATGTGCACACACAAGTATGGACACATGTAGGGATGTCAACATGTAGACGCACACAAAGATCCCTCTGCTCCACTGCAGGGATTACCCTCAGGTGGGACACCCCTTCCCTACCATCACAGTAAGGGTCCCAGTGCAGCCCCCTCCATGGTACCTCCCAGCTCTAGTTCTCCTGCATCCTCTTCCTAGCAGTAAGAGTGACCCTCTGGTCTCAGTTGACGTGCTGGGGACAAAGTCCTTCTGTTCACCATGGCCCATGGAGCCTTTTTGGACCCCCCACACCTTCTTCTACTCCAGCCCCCATTCCCCCTCCCCCCACTGCCCAAGCTCAGAGACTTTTGCCTGGAGCATTCTCCCCGTGAACTCCCAGGACCCCTCTTAGGTCATTCGAGTGCTGCCTCCTTTGGGAAGTCTCCCAGCTCCTCCCCAGTAAGCCCATCTCTCAGCAGTGACTCCCTCCTCTTCTTCGAGCCTTGGTTCAATGGGAGATTTTTTACTCATCTGTGTGAACCATCCCTCCTTGGAGCCAGGGTGGGTCTTCTCCACCCTCCATAGCCCCTCATAGCATGAACCCACTGTTTATGCAGTGGGTACATTGTGAGTGCCCACACATGGCAGAGCTGCAGTCACCTGAATACTGGCACAAGAGCCCCGGTGTCCTGACCCCCACTTAGTCTTTTCAGGAAGTGGGGTTCTCTACCCCTTACTTAGGCTTGCTGGCGCCTTCTAAGAATCTCAAAGGAAGTGTCTCCTTGCTCCACCCCCACCTCCCATGCCAGAATCAGGTCCTGCTGCCACTGGAGAAAAGAAGGCATGTGAGCAAGAAGCCCTCAGACTCTGATGAGGTGCTGGGGGTGGGGTTCAGCAACCAGGTTTGTGAGTGTGTGTGTATAACAGGGACCCCACCATGGGACCTCCCAGCAGGAAGTTCTGTTCTCTGCTCAAAGATTCAGAGAACTGAGATGGGTGTGGAGCTGATGGAGGCTGGAACTTGGGGTCCTGGGGAGGCCGGGACTGGGAGGAAAGAGCCATGGGTTACCCCTGACTGGGGGTGGGGTGGGGGTGGAGGCCCTTTCTGTAGCCCATGTCCCTCCACCGGACTCTCATTGTGCAATTGGGGGCAGGGAGAAGTAAAAGGGGGGAGACAGGAGAGGGCCCCTTGTCCATCATCCAGGATGGTCTTCAGTGCTGCAAAGTGGGGCAGAAGCTGCCCCAGACCCTGGCCTGGAGGGAGGTGACCTGTCTGGGCTTCGGCTGTCTCCATCCTACCTCCCATCCACGTGCTTTGTGGCATTGTTGGTCTCAGGACGGGGAGAATACCTGCAGGTCTCAACATTCTCCATCTTCCTGGCTAGAGACCTCTGCTGAAGCACTACTCCAGCTTGCAACCCTTAGCTGCAAGGCCCCAGGCAAGGCCACAACCTGCCACCCCCCTCACAGCTCTCAGTATTGCAGCACTAACCATGTGTATGA
This sequence comes from Chrysochloris asiatica, assembly GCF_000296735.1. Taxonomy (NCBI): domain Eukaryota; kingdom Metazoa; phylum Chordata; class Mammalia; order Afrosoricida; family Chrysochloridae; genus Chrysochloris; species Chrysochloris asiatica. Next base: position 3,175,079 of record NW_006408622.1, read on the forward strand.
AATGTGCAAAGACCTGGAGTTAGAAAACCAAACTGAAATAACTGAAGAAAAAAATTCAAGCCTCAACTTGCTTAGATTGAAGGATTCTCTGGGCAAAATATTGAATGATGCAGAAAGCATCAAAAGATGATGGAAGGAGTACACAGAATCACTGTACCAAAAAGAAATGGTCAGTGTCCAAGCATATGGTCAAGAGCCAATGGTACTGAAGGAAGAAGTCCAAGGTGCACAGAAGGCATTGGCAAAGAACAAGGCACCAGGAATTGATGGATACAAGTTGAAATCCTTCAACAAACTGATGCAGCACTGGAGGCACTCACTCATCCATGCCAAGACATTTAGAAGACAGCTTCCTGGACGACTGATTGAAAGAGATCCATATTGATGCCCATTCTGAAGAGAGGTGACCTAATGGAATGCAGAAATCATCATACAAATCATTAACATCACATGCAAGTAAAATTGCTCAAAAAAAAATTGAAAAAGGGTTGCAACAATACATTGACAAGGAAATGACAGAGGGTCAAATTCAGAGGAGGATGCAGAATGACGATATCACTGCTGATGTCGGATGCGTTTTGGCTAAAAACAAAGAATATCAGAAAGATGTTTACCTGTGCTTTATGGAGTATGCAAAGGACTGTGTGGGTCATGGCAAGCTATGGATACCATTTTGGAGAATGAATATTCCAGAACACTTCATTTTGCTCACAAAGAACCTGTACATAGACCAAGAGGCAGTCATTCAAACAGAACAAGGGGATCCTGAATGGTTTAAAATCAGTAAAGGTGTGTGGCAGAGTTGTGTTCTTTCATCATACATATTCAGTCTGTATGCTGAGCAGTAATACAGCAAGCTGGATTATATGAAGAAGAACACGGCATCAGGATTGGAAGAAGACCGATTAACAACCTGAAATAGGCAGCAGATTCAACCTTGCTTGATGAAAATGAAGGGGACTTAAAATACTTACTGAAGATGATCAAAGAAACACTACACCCTTCTGTATGGGTTGCTCCTCAATGTAAAAAACAGAAGGATCCTCAATACTGGATTAATAAATTAAATCTTGACAAATGGGAAAAGATAGAAGTTGTCAAATACTTCATTTTGCTTACATCCACCATCAACACTCATGGAAACAGCCGTCAAAAAAAAATCAAATGACGTATCGTATTAAGCACATCTGCTACACAAGACCTCTTTAAAGTGTACAAGAACAAAGATGTCAGTTTGAGGACTAAGGCGTGCCTGACCCAGGCCATGGTATTTTCAGTAACCTCATATGCATGTGAAAGTTGGACAGTGAATAAGGAAGACCGTAGAAGAAATGATGCATTTGAGTTATGGTGTTGGGAAAGAACAAACAAATATGTGTTAGAAAAAGTACAGCCAGAATGCTCCTTAGAAGCCAGGATGGCCAGACTTCATTTCTCTTACTTTGGACATATTATCAAGGAGGGCGTAGTCCCTGGAGAAGGACATCATGTTTGTTAAATTGGAGGGTCAGCAAAAAAAGAGATGAGATCCCCAATGAGATGGAGTGGCACAGTGGCAGCAGCAGTGGGTTCATGTATAACAATTGTGAGGATGGCTCAGGACTGGGCAGTGTTTTGTCCTGTTGTGCAAAAGGTCACTATGAGTCCTAACCGTCCTGACGGCCCCTAACAACACAACAACTGGGTGTTTATTTCGATCTCTGCACAAGTCTGTGACCTTTTCCAGAGCAAGCTCCACTGGTTTGGTTCACTGAGTGCAGGACCTGGCATGCCAAAGTCATGACAAAATGTCATTGAGTGAATCAGTGAACACGAGAAAGGTCTATGTGTGGGTGGGTGTAAGTGTGACTCTGTGTATGGTTTGTGACAGGATGAGATCATGTGTGTAAGCATGTGAGTGGGTGTGTGAGAACATGTGCATGTGTGTGAACAAGTGTCAAGTATGATAATGTGCAGTGTGTGAGTGTGCATGTGCATGTGTGCTTGTTCATTGGTACAGTACATGTGTGCAGGTATTAAAATGTGTGGGGTATAGTATGTGTGCCCATGTGTGTGTGCAGATGTGGGTAGAGTGTGTGTATGTGTGTGAAAGTGTGCATGTGTGTGTGTGAGTAAATGTATGCTGACAGTGTTTGCGGTTCCATGTGCTGTGGTGAGAGCTTGCCCAGAGTGGTAAGCATGCAGCCTGTGAACCCAAGTCTTTCCTGCAGAGAGTTCTCTGGAGTCTCTGGCACTGCCCTTCTCAGGTTCCCAGCCACATGGCCTAAAGTACCCCAGGATTCTCCATCCTTGGTGCACCCCAAGAACCCCAACTAAGAACTCTGTAGGAATACGCTGTCCACACGGGTAGCATATTCAAACAGAGCTCTTTTCTTTTACCTGGGGTACGGCTCCTTGTGGGTGTGACCTGTGGTAGCCATTGCTGGGGCCAGGTGTGTCTAGGAAATTGTCAGAAGCACAGGGGCCTTGAGCATGAGGTGCTCAGAAGGTAAGTGTTCTCCACCCAACAGCCATGGCTGTGAGATCCGAGTGCCAGGAACTGGGCTGGCAGGACCCTAGGATGACGGGAAGAACCAACTACCCAACCTTCTCTCAGAATTATCCCTGAGGGTGAGGAAGCCAGAGGGGTGTTGGCCAAACAGTCAAGCTTCCAAGGAGACTAAGGTACATCTAATGTACCATGAACTTTCCAATCACCTCCTTTCCCTGATAAAGTTGGGTAATGAAAAAGGAAGACAGAAGAAGAACAGGTGCCTTTGAATTGTGGTGTTGATGGTGCTGAACAGGTCAGAATAATGAACAAATCAGTGTTAGACGAAACACAATCAGAAATTTATTGAGAAGTAAATGTCTTCTAGGGCCACTTACCTTGGACACGTCATCAGGAAAACACCAATTGCTAGAAAAAGACATCATGGTTGTTCGAGAGAGAGCCAGTGAAAACAAGGAAAACCCTCAGTGAAATGAACTGATTGGTACACTAACTACAGTCATGGTGTCAGTTATATCAACAATCAGGAAGATGGTATAGGGTTGGGCAATTTTGAGTTCTGTTTTACATGAAGTCGCCATGAGGCAGAACCAACTCTACAGCAACCAACAATAACCACCCTCCAGAGAGGAGGCAGGGGCTGTTCGGAGCCCAGCCTAGAGCCCAGATTGACCTGCATGCTTTGGGGAAGATGGGAAGCAGGTATCCTGTTTATAAGCCTGTCAACTGTGAGGACATTGCCATGAGACACCTTGCCAAGTGGAACCATTTTGCCCTAGAGCTTCCATGGCAGAGGGTCCAGAGCAGGAGAGGAGGCATAACGCAGATGCCAAGCCACAGCCGTGGCAGAGTGAGTGACCTGGAGACCTTCTAAGATATGCAGCACCATCTTGCATGTGGGCGGTGGGGTGTTGCAGGAGTTGGGAGTCTTGTGTTTTCAGGCAGGTGCATATGTATGGTCAGTGCATCTCTCACAAAACATTGGGACCTGGGAAGACTCAGATTCTGGTCTTTAAGGAGCTGATGGTTATTGTGTGGGGTGGAGGAGGAGGTGGTAAGTTATGCCAACAGCTATTTTCATACACGGTGTTATTGTTAGCTGTTATGAAGTCACTCCCATGCATGGCGACCTTGTGGTTCTGTGTCATCCTCAACATTGACAGCATGTGCAAGCCCATTTTTGCAGCTCTTATGTCAGTCCAACCCACTAAGGGTCCCCCTCACTGTCTCTGGTCCTTGACTTCACCAAGCATGATGTTCTCCAGCAATGGGTTCACCGTGATGACAGGTCAAAGCAAGTGAGTTGGACAATGTTCTATTATGACTCATAAGGCCAATTTTTGGAAGTAGGTCTTTCTTCATAGTCTGTCTTAGTCTGGAAGTTCCACTGGAACCTGTCCATCATAGATATTTCAAATACTGGTGGTATAGCTCCCAGTATCACAGCACCACCTGACAGACAGGTGGTAGCTGTAGAAGTTAGAAGCTGCTATGTGCCACAACAAGGGCATAGGGAGGGAGTTTTAGGGCTTGTGAGGAGGGAAAGGTTGTGAAATGTACCCTCTGGTCTGTGTCAGGTGCTATGAAAGCCTCCTAATGCATTGCATTCCCTGGACTGTGTCTTCAGGACATGCACATCCTTGGTTGACAGTGAGTGGCTACCCAGTAGCATTAATTAGTAGGTTGTGATACAGTCTTGTCACCAGGGTTGGTGACATCAAGCTTGATAACTCGTGGTGTATCCCCTTCTCCTCCCACCACAAGACCTCTCGCCATATCATGCTATTCAGAATCCTTAGTAATGTTTATTGGCAACTTAAATCATAGGATACTATGTGATAAAGACAGTTGTAAATTGTTTAAACGCTGTGTCTCTTAGACTATATGAATGGTGGTTGTGGTTATGTGCCGTGGAGTAGGTTCTGACTTATAGCAACCCTGGACAGGATTTCTGAGGCTATAAATCTTTACGGGAGCAGAAAGGCTCATCTTTCTCCTGCAGAACAACTGGTAGTTTCAAACTGCTGACTGTGAGATTAGCAGCCCAACTCGTAACCACTACTTTACCAGAGCTCCTTAGACTACATGAATATTAACAATGTAATTGTTTTGCAAAATCTTTTCTACGTTGAAGTGCAACGTTATTATTTACTGGATAGAAATCTTTTCTTATTTTTCCTCCTTTTCCTTTAATTACAACTTCATTCTCAAAAAAAGTGATTAAAATAGGTTCACAAGTACTAATGAACACAACATTGTAGCTAAAACTTCAGAAAATTTGACAAAACACCTGCAGCAATGGAAACAGCATGACCCTGTGATGTGTAGAGATGAAATCACATGATTTGGATCCTCATTGTAAATGCTTGACCAGAGTGCATTGTTGTTGTTGTTAGGGGCCATCAAGTCAGTTCTGACTCATAATAACCCTAGTCACAACATAAGGAAACACTATCTGATCCTGTCTACCTTCACAATTCTTGTGTTTGACTCCATTGTTGCTGCTACTATAGAAATCCATCACATTGAGGGTCTTCCTCTCTTTCACTGACCCTCCACTTTACCAAGGATGATGTTTTTCTCCATGGACCGGTCCATTCTGAAAACACGTCCTTGCTTCTAAGAAACATTCTGTTTGTACTTCCTCCAAGACAGATTTATTTATTCTTCTGGCAGTCCATGGTACTTCCAATATTCTTCGACAATTCACAGTTCAAATGCATCAATTATCCTCAAGTCTTCCTTATTCGCTGTCCAACTTTCATATGCACATATTGTTGTTGTTGTTAAGTGCCATGCCCAGATGGTTCCTACTCATAGAGACCCCACATAGGGGTTCTGAGGCTTTAAAAAAAATCTTCATGGGAGCAGAAAGTCTTTCTCCCATGGAGCGGCAGATGAGCTCAAACTGTGGACCTTGTGGTTCATGGTCCAGTGTTTATTGAGGTGATTGAAAATATCATAGCTTGTATAAGGAGCACCTTAATCCTCAAAGTGACAGATTTCTTGACTGTTACTTCCATGAGCATTAATTGTGGATACAAGTAAAATGGAATCCTTGACAACTTCAATCATTTCTCCATTTATCATGATGTTGTCTATTGGTCCAGTTGTGAGGATTTTTGTTTTCTTTACATTGAGTTGTAATCCATACCGAAGGTTGTATCCTTTGATCATCATGAGCACATTCAGCAAATGATTTTGTGTCATCTGCAGACCACTGTTGTTACTGAGTCTTTCTTCAATCCTGCTGCCATAGTCCTCTTAACATAATTCATCTTCTCTGATTATTTGTGCAGCATACAGATTGAACAGGTATGGTGAAAGGATGCAATCCTGGTACATACCTTACCTTTTAAACCGTGCAGTAGACCCTTGTTCTTTTAAAATGGCAGTCTCTTGGTCTAGGTACAGGCTCTTATTGCATACTCTAAAGTGTTCTGGAATACCCATTCTTTGAAATTTTATTCATAGTTGCGATCCACACAGTCTAATGCCTTTATGCAGGTAAACATCTTTCTGGTATTCTATGCTTCCAGGCAAGATTCATCTGATATCAGCAGTGACATCCCTCATTCCACATCATCATCCAAATCTGGCCTGAATTTCTGGCAGTTCTCTGTCAGAGTACAACCCTTTTTGAATTATCTTCAGCAAAATTTTACTTGCATGTGGTATTAATGATATTGTTTGATACTTTCTGCATTCCATGGGGTCACCTCTCTTTGGAATTGGCACAAATATGGATCTCTTTCAGTCAGGTGCCTAGGTAGTTGTCTCCCAAATTTCTTGGCATAGACTTGTGAGTATTTCCAATGCTATATCACTTTGCTGAAATGTTTCAATTTGTATTCTTTCTGAAGGACCTTGCTCCTGATCAACAAAATGGCGTTGCAGCTGCCCCCAAAATGGCACCAAATAAAGTTCTGCTTAAGTTTCAGTCTCCTGAAAGCTTAAGACTTTATTACACCAAGAGGCCTCCCCCGAGTGGTTTCTGGTTTCTGGAACATCTCCATAACTCCGCTTATTAATAGCCTGCCCAAACCCTCTCGAATCCTCCCATTTCTGTCATGGGGACCACACTGCCTTAAATATGCCAGTATTTAAGGGACGGGCGGGCTCTCTGCTTCTTTTGACTTTGAGTTCCCCCTCCCAGGTTTATTCACAATAAACCTGCCTGCTGTTGAAGTCATGTTTCTCTACTCGTCTCTTTCTTACTTTCTTATTTCTTACATTTTGCACCCAATGTGGGGCACGGGAGAGTAAGTCAAAGCACCCTAGTTGGTTCCAGGTTGCCTTCGCCCCATTCCCCCACACCCCCTTTTCTTCCTCTCTTCATGATCTAAGTTGTGGTGAGCAGTGGAAGCTTGATCCGGGCGAATCCTTAGACAAGAGGTAAACTTTTCTTCCTGAGACATCTTGAAGTTGTGAACAAACCAGTCCAACTGAGGAGGCTTGGCTGGGGATACACTCTGGTAGCCTATAAAGGGGCTTGCAGAATTCACATCTTTGGTCGCTCACTTGGGCAGCTGTCTCCTTTTTCTTCTTTCTAATCTCGTGGCTCCAGCAGATCACAGGACCACCTTCCAGACCGACTCCAATTCTCTAGTTGTTCACACAAGGAAGGTAAGTTGGCCTCCAGAGGTTTTCTCTAAGGTACCCAGAGAACACCTTTTTCAGACCCTAGATATAAAGTCTCAGCAGACCTTTCTTACATGTCTCAGGGGCCCACTATTAGAACAATACAGGGGGTGCTCTTGTTGTTCTTCTGGCCCTCTCTCTTGTCTCCGGCATTATTTCTTACACTTTTAATTCCTGGAGCCTTGATTTTCTCTACTGTCTTCATTGCAGCTTGGGTGTCTTTCTTCAATACCATCAGATCATGATCATACATTACTGACTGAAATGGTTGAACATTGACCAATTCTTTTTGGTTACAGTGACTATGGATATTCCTTCCATCTTCTTTTGATGCTTCATGAACCTTTCAATATTTTGTCCATAGAATCCTTCAAGATTGCAACTCAAGGCTTGAATTACTTCTTCAGGTCTTTCAGCTTGAGAATGATTTTCCCTTTTGTCTCTCTAATTCCAGGTCTTCCAGCGCTGTCCTTTGAAAATTTCTGTTCAGCAACTTTACTTCATCATTTCCTTCACTGGATTTAGCTATTTTATGTTCAATAGAAAGTTTCAAAATCTCTTCTAACATCCACCTTGGTCTTCTCTTTCTTTTCAGTCTTTTTACTGACTTTTTGCTTCCTTCATATATGATGTTCTGGATATCATCCCACAGTTCCTTTCTCTGGTCTTTAGTCATAAGGGTTCAATGCGTCAAATCTGTTCTCTATATGGTTTTGAAATTCAGGTGGGATATACTCAAGGAATACGAATCTAGGAAAATTGGAAATTGTCAAAAATGAAGTGGAACTCATAAACATCTATATCCTAGGCATTAGTGAGCTGAAATGGACTGGTATTAGCCATTTTGAATCTAACAATCACATGGTTTACTATGCCAAGAATGACAAATTGAAGAGACATGGCGTTGTACTCATCATCAAAAAGAACATGTCAAGATCTGTCTTCAAGTACAACAAAGTCTGTGATAGGATAATATCCATACACCTACAAGCCTGACTCAAGCTATGCTATTTTCAATAACCTCATAAGCATGTGAATGCTAGACAGTAGAAGATTTGATGCTTTTGAGTTGTGGTGTTGGAGGAGAATACTAAAAGTGCCATGGGCTGCCAAAAGAACCAACAGGTCCGTTTTGGAAGATGTGCAGCCAGAGTGCTCCTTGGAGGCCAAGATGGCCAAACTTCGTCTCTCATACTTCGGACATATTGTCAGGAGGGACCAGTTGCTGGAGAAGGATATCATGTTTGGTAAGGTGGAGGGTCAGAGAAAAAGAGGAAGACCCCCAGTGAGATGGACTCAAAAAATGGCAGCATCAATGGACTCAAGCATGGCAACAACTGTGAGACTGGCCCAGGATCGGGCAGTGTTTCGTTCTGCTGCACATAAGGTCACTATGAGTCAGTACCGACTCAGTGGCACCTAACAACAAGAACAACAAGGAAGACCAATTGATACCACTATTATTCAAATTTATGCACCAAACACTAAAGCCAGTGATGATGAAATTAAAGAATTTTATCAACTTATTCAATCTGAAATCTGCAATCAAGATGTATTGATAATTACTGGTGATTAGAATGCAAAGGTTAGAAACAAAGAGGAAGGGTCAGTAGTTGGAAAATATGGCCTTGGTGATATAAAAGATGCTGGAGATCACATGATAGAATTTTGCAAGACCATGACTGTTTTGTAAAGAACTCTGGTAGTGTAATGGTTATAAGTCAGGATGCTAATCTCACAGTCAGCAATTCGAAACTACCAGCAGTTCTATGGGAGAGAGATGAGGCTTTCTGCTCCCATAAAGTTTATATCCTTGTAAACCCTATACAGGATTGCTATTAGTTGGAATCGACTCCATGACACATAACTACCACTAACCAACCAATGACTTCTTTATTGCAAATAATTTTTTTTAAACAACATGAACCTCACCAGATGGAATACACAGAAATCAAATTGACTACAACTGTGGAAAAAGACGGTGGAACATCAGCAAAACAAGGCCAGGGGCAGACTGTGGAACAGACCAATTGCTCATATGCAAATTCAGGCTAAAGCTGAAGAAAATTAAAACAAGTCCACAAGAGCCAAAATATGGGTTTAGATATGGTGGTTATGTGCCATGGAGTTGGTTCTGACTCATAGCGACCCTGTACAGAGTTTCCAAGGCTGTAAATCTTTATGGAAGCAGAAAACCTCATCTTTCTCCCACGCAAGAGCTGGTAGTTTCAAACTGCTGACCTTGCGGTTCGCAGCCCAATTCATAACCACTATGCTACCAGAGCTCCTTAGATATATCCCACCCAAATGTAAAGATCATCTGAAAGACAGATTTGATGAATTAGACAGTAAATACTGAAAGCCAGAAGAGTTGTGGGATGGCATCAAGAACGTCACATAGGAAGAAAGCCAAATGTCATTAAGAAGACAAGAAAGAAGGAAAAGATCAAAATGGTTGTCAGAAGAGATTCTGAAATGTGCTCTCCAGTGTAAAGATACTAAAGCAAATGGAATAAATGAGGAGGTAAAAGAGTTAAACAGCAAATTTCAAAGGTCAGCTCAAGAAGACAAAGTCAAATATTAAAAAGAAATGTGCAAATACCTGAAGTTTGAAAACCAGAAGGGAAGAGCATGCTCAGCATTTCTCAAGCTAAGAGAACTGAAGAAAAAATTCAAGCCTTGACATGCAATATTGAAGGATTCTATGGGCAAATTATTGATAGATGCAGAAAGCACAAAAGAAGATGGAGGGACTAATAATATTTTGTAGGTACATTGGTAATATGCTATAAGAGATAGCATTTAATTCAAGCTAGATCTTGAAATGTTCTTTTTGATGATGAGTGAGACATCATCACTCTTCAATTTGTCATTCCCAACATAGTAAATTGTATGATTGTGTGAATCAAAATGGCCAATACCAGTCCATTTCAGGTCACTAATGCCTAGGATGTTGATCTTTATGCATTCTGTTTAATTTTGGGGAACTTGCAATTTTCCTACAGTCACATTTCATACATTCCATATTGTGATTATCCATGAATATTTTCAGCTGTTTCATCTCATTTTGAGTTGTGCACTATCAGCAAATGAAGCTCTTGAAAGCTTTCATCCATGTCATTAAGTTCGACTCAACTTTGAGGAGGCAGCTCTTCCTCAATTGTATTCTGAGTGCCTTCCTACTGGAGAAGCTTGTCTTCCAGCACTATCAGACAGTGTTTCATGGATGTCCATAAGATTTTCATGGGCTAATTTCTCGGAAGTGGCCTGCCTATTCCTTCTTTGTCTGAAAAAAATTGAATGATGCCAAAAGCATCCAAAGAAGATGGCAGGAGTACACAGTCACTGTACCAAAAAGAAATGGTCAGTGTTCAACCACTTCAAGAGGTAGCATATGATCAAAATACTGAAGGAAGAAGTCTAAGCTGCACTGAAGACATTGGGGGAAAAAAGCTCCAAGAATTGACAGAATACAAATTGAAATCTTGGAAGAAACTAAAGCAGCACTGGAGGCGTTCACTTATCTATGCCAAAAAATTTGGAAGACAACTGCTTGGACAACAGATTGGAAGAGATCCATATTTGTGCCCATTCTAAAGAAAGGTGACCCAGTGGAATGTGGAAATCATTGAAGAATATCATTACTGTCATATGCAAGTAAAATTCTGCTGAAGATCATTTAAAAATGGCTGCAAATATCAACAGGGAATTGCCAGAGATTCAAGCCGGATTCAGAAGAGGATGTGGAATGAGGGATATCATTGCTGACATCAGATGGATGTTGTCTGAAAGTAGAGAATACCAGAAGGATGTTTATTTGTGCTTGATTGACTATGTAAAGGCTTTTGACTGCATGGGTCATGATAAACTATGGACTATATTGGGAAGATGGATATCACAGAACACTAAATTGTACTCATGAAGAACATGTACACAGACCAAGATGCAGTTGTTAAAACAGAATCAAGGGAAACTGAATGCTTTAAACTCACGAAAGGTATGTGCCAAGTATATTCTTTCACCATACTAATCTGGTCCTTATGCTGAGTAAATAGTTTGAGAAACTGCATTATGTGAAGAAAAACATGGCATCAGGATGGAAGGAAGACTCATTAACAACCTGAGATAGACAGATTGAGGACTAAGGCAGGCCTGACCCAATCCATTCGCCTCCTATGCATGTGAAAGTTGGACATGAATATGGAAGACCTTAGAAGAAATCGATACATTTGAATTATGGTGTTGGAGAAGAACACTGACAGTATCATGGACTGCCAGAGGAACAAACACGTCTGTGTTGGAAGAAGTGTAGCTAGAAAGGTTAAGTCTCGCAGACTTCAGACAACTTATTAGGAGGAAGCAATACATGGAGGAAGACATCATATTTTGTAAAATGGAGGGTCATAGCAAAAGAGGAAGATGCTCAGTGAGATGGATTGGCATGATGACAGGGACGATGGTCTCAAGCATAGCAGCAGCTGTGAAGACGGCATGGCAGCGGGCAGTGTTTCATTCTGGTGTGCATGGGGTTGCTATGAGTTGGTACCAACTCAACAGACCTAACAACAACAATAAAATGTGTTCTTAGTCTGGAAGTTTCACTGAAATGGTTGACTCTGCTGGTATTTGAAACACCACTGATATAGCTTCTAGCAACACAGCAACACACAAGCCACACAGTACGAAGCACCGACAGATGTGTGCTGGTGTATTGCTGTTATTAACTGCCGTTGAGTCGCTTCTGACCCAAAGCGACCCTACATAGGAGTTCTGAGGAACAGCTGGTGAGCTTGAACAACTGACCTTGTGATCGAAACTGACTTTGCAGTCCAGCACATTAACCCACAGTACCACATCCGGACTCCTCATCAGAAGGTTAAACAAGCAAATTAGCGAACAGTCTTAGCCTTATAGGTATAGTGATTCATATAAGTTGGTCTTATGAGAAAGGTTTCTGCTGTTATAACTATAAAGATGAAAACAAAACATATTTTTATTGTGAATTGAGTGGAGGTTTACAGAGCAGATCATCAGTTTTACATTCAACAAACCGTATACTCTGATTCATCTCAGTGGTTGCAATCCCCTCAATAAAACATCACTTACATCACTTCCTCCCTGTGTCTCTTATTTCCGTCCCCCCTTCTTTCCCAACCCTTCTGAACTTTGTTCCTGGGTAAATGCTGCCCTTTGGATCTCAGATATTGATTATTCCATGGCATGCGTATCTCATTAGCTTTGCTTCCTTTTTATACCCCTATCTATTTTTTGGCTAGAAACGGAGCCATGGGGTGTTCTTGACCTGATAGATGACCAAGGGCCATAGTCGCTGCAGGGATGTTTTTGTAAAAATATATTTCTGTTGAAACACGACACAAACATTTTACAGATTTTGGTGTCACTTGGTGTGATCTGTACCGCCGCCCACCCCCACCTCCATGTACACTGCTGCGATAGCGTCACCCTGAGCAACATGGTTGTACTTCTTGGTTCACAGAACGATGCCTCAATCATGGTGGTCTAGGGACCAGGAGGAGCCTGGTCATTTGTTGCCATGGCTACCACAGGACCCTTCCTGGAAGACCACATCTATTCTTGTAAGTGTTCCCATCAACCCAGACCAATATGTGAGATTCCCAGTTCTGCCACATGACTTATTTGTTGTGGTTGTTAAATGCCGTCGAGTCAATTCTGACCCCATAGTGACCCTGAATAAGTTTTCTGAGGAGCAGCTGGGGAGCTTGAATTGCTGACCTTGTGGTTCAAATTGACTTTGCAGCCCGGTGCATTAGCCTAAATTGCCACATCAGGACTCTGTTCTTGTTGTTAAGTACCGTGGAGTCGGTTCCAAACTCATAGTGACCCTGCACAGGGTTTCCGAGGCTGTAAATCCTTACGGGAGCAGAAAGCTTCACCTTTCTCCCGTGAAACGGCTGGTAGTTCTGAACTGCTGACCTTGAGGTTGGCAGCCTGATGCGTAACCACTGCGTTACCAGAGCTCTAGAAACCACTAAAATGGGATTCGGGTGTGGTACCATAGGATAGGCACTCAATCTCAAGGTTGATTTGAACCGCAAGATCAGTAATTCAAACTCACCAGCTGCTCCCTGGGAATCCTATACAACGGGGTCACTATGAGTTAGAACTGACTCTCAACAGCACTGAACAATAACAACATGGCTTTAAGGGCCATTCAGAACCAGATGTTCCAAAGACCTTGGCAGGCTGTGAGGTGGGAACTTACCTGGCACTGAGGACCACCAGGTAAGTCTCCAAAGCAACATCCTTGTAGAAGGTGTTTGTAGAACTCCATGTACCCCACCAGGACCCTGTTTTTAAGGCCCAGCAGACATTCTGGGAAATTCACTGTCACGATTCAGCTTTTTCAGAATGCCATGACAATTTAAAAAAAGTATACATACACATTTTGCCACCTCTTGGGTATCTCTCCACCTACAGAGCCATCAAATAAAAATTAATTTTGCTATTAAAAAACATGCTGCATATTTTTGACACTCAATGTCTGTTCATTTGCATGGGACACGTTCTTCCATAATGAATCATCATAATGCTTAAATTAAGCACAGTAAAAGAATGGTTAATGCCATAACACGCTGACAATTTAACCTGGCCAATATTTTTATTGCCTTGTACAATAAACCTAACAGAGCACAACTTGCTTTTGACTGGTGGAAAATCGGTTATGAACCGCCAGGGAGCGGCCAATTTTTCAAATGCAGCCATTCAGTCATACTATAGCCACTAAGACTTTTTTTCCCCCGTACACTATCGCTGTTATAATCTTTTGAGGATATTTTATCACGGCAATAACCTCCTCAAAATCAGTCTTTACTGCAGTTAATGACGGGACAGCTGGAGCTGTAACTGGCCTTGGCTTTGCCCCCAGCTATTAGCTAACAAACCAGTTGTTATCTGCAGGTAACAACCAATTTCTTATGGAATTTTCTTGATAAAGTGCCTCTCCAGATCAAAGTTATTATTTTCCCCTTCCTGCCCCATGTTAATATATCTCAGTGAGCTTAAGAGGTGACAAGCTGGTGGCTCCCCGACTTCAATCACAAGCCAGGGGATCTTGGAAGGCTTGAGTTAAGTGGCTACCACACCCTCCATGGACAACAGGGCATTCATTCTGCCACATGGCTGGGTCTGGTAAGGGCCATCCCACCAGGGTGTGGGACGATGGCAGGCAGACAGAGCTCTGCTGTATATATGAAACTGACCACCTGGGAGACAAGGAGGACAGACCATATAAAGCCAGGCTCAGAACAGCACCCTGGGGTGTTGTTGTGGTTGCCATCAACTAACTTTTATTCATGGTGCCCCTGTGTATAAAAGAACAAAACGTCACTCAGTCTTGCACCATCTTCAATATCATTGGTTTATTTGAGTCCATTGTTTGACTATGCATCAGTTTAGCCCATGAAGGAGTCCCCTTGTTTTCACTGATCCTCTGCTTTAACAGACAAGATGCCCTTTTCTGGTAATTGGTCTTTCCTGGTGACATGTCCAAAAGAAGCCAGATGAAGTCTTGCCATGCTTGCTTCTAAGGAACATTCTGACGGATTTGTTCTTTCAAGACGGATTTATTCCTTCTTCTGACAGTCCACAGTATATTCAATATTCTATACCAATACCAGAATTCAAATTCTTTGGGAATTTGAAGTAGAAGGCATGGAAGAAATGGGGAAAATTCCAGGCACTTGAGTAAATCCCCTGAACTGACAAGAACCTTGTATTCAGTACATCTCTGCACTTAGATTTATACATCCTCATTTCACGTCTGTTTCACTTTTGATCGCCCTCATAAAATGTGAGCTTTTTAGACTAGTGATTTAAAGTTCTGAAGTGTATATCTATATTACAGTGTATGCATTTTTTAGGGACAAGATTAAGGAATTTGGGACTCTGAACCAATACTATGATATGTTTAGGCAGAGGACCACTGTTGTGATGAAATATTGTAGCATGTATGGTGGGAATGTCCAGATAAAATGCTAAGCCAAGGGAAGCCAACTTCCAGAGGCAGAGTCTACACTCCGTGCCCACAATCCCTTACTTCTTGCATTGACGGAAGGCAGGAGCTGGCTGCTGGGAGCTGGTTCCCTCTTCATTGATAATTGTGTTTTAATATTCTCAGTACTTAGCGTCAAGAGAAGTGGATGGGGCGCTGCTGCACCCGCTTAATGAGGAAACACTACAACCTGTTTGTGACAGCCGTTTGAAATTCGGCAGCTTCATCAGTGTTTACGGTATGAGACTAAGACTCCATTCCTGAAATCACATGCTGATTGCAGTAACTTTACATATGCGTCTTTAACAAGCAGGGCAAAACAAAAATTAATTTTTTTAAAAGTGAAGTAAGATTTTTCAGCCTGGAGAGAAGACCAATTAAAATCACTTCACATTTTTAAATGAGATTTAATTTGAGAGTGCAGAGTTCTTTCAAGAATATGAGTTTTGCTAAATATTTGATATCATTGTATATTGTGCCTATGTTGCTTATAAATTAAATAAATAAGAAAATGAACACAGTCTTCTTTTTGGATTTACCTGTTGGGTGACTCCCCACTGGGACAAGGTCTAATTCTGGTAAATGTGGAGGGTCACTCTGGGTAATTTTTAAAAAATATATTGTTATTTGGGTGAAAGTTTACAGAGCAAATTGCTTTTCCTTTGAACAATTCATACATTTTGACACTGATTCTGATCCCCACAATCTAACAGCACTCTCCTCACTTCCTTCCTGTGTTTAACATTTCCCTTCAACCTTTTTTCCTAGTCCTTCCTGCCTTCTGAGCTTTGTCCCTGGGAAAATGCTGTCCGTTTGATCTGATATGGTTGCTTGTTTAATGAGTGTGTATCTTCCTGTAGGGATGAGTTCAGTTCCAGGCCTGAAGGGTGAGGAAGGTCCTTCGTCTCAGGGGTTCCTCCAGTCTATAAGCCACTCTGGGTAAGTTGGAAGGCAAATCAGGCTTCCTACAAATTCCAAAATTCCAACATTGCCACTAGACTAAAAGCAATTCCGTGACTTTAAATCATTTTAAATTTCATAAACTCAACTCTTTAACCTTTTGTAAATGACAAAAAGTGCAACACATTCTTAAATGTTTCTGATCATTCCACACTATGCTGGCCCCATAAAGCTCATCTTTTCCAAATTCAAGCACTTAAAAATGTGAAGTGCTTCAATAAATTTAAATTGGCATATGCTACGCATATCAATGGGAAATGATTCAGGCATTAGAGGCTGGAAGTGGCGAGAGGGCAAGCAAACCAGAGCATCCATTGTCACGGGATTGATTTTTAATGACTTTCTATTGATTGGGTGCCTTTTAAACCTGATGGCCTAAGGTTGGTCTTGCATATCTATCACAGCAATCTTTGGCTGGCTCACTCTTCACAGTGAAGGCAGGCTGCTTCTCTACTCTTGCCAAGACGGCTAACTGTTGATGCAGTCCTCCAGGATAAATCTTGGCCTGCACTGGGCTTTCTAGGGAAAAGAACTGAGCAGCTGTCTGGCAGAAGGGCAGCATATTGCCCAGGACACTGTAGTTGTAAGCAACAGAATCCAATCCAGTCCCCAAAGTGAAGTACTGACTCTCATGACTGAAAAGTCCTAGGGTGCATCAGGACTGGCTGGATCCAGGGGCTCTCTCATTTCTTCTTCTTTTCTCCCTCTCTTGTCTTTTACATTCTTGCTCTAGTTTTCTTCTGTTTCTTTCTTTCCTCCATCTTCTTTCTCATTCCTTCATCCTTCCTTTTTCATTCTACTTCTCTGCCATCTCTGCTTTTCAGTTGTGATTCTTCAGGCAAGGTCTCCTGTGCTTCGTAGCCCCTGACAGCTTAAAGTTCATAGTCTCACAGTTTCCAGTCCATCAGAAACCGATGCTCTCTTAGCAATATTTCAAAGTTGGCCCTGAATCGAGTTTCATTGGGCTACCTTTTCTGAGTCAGTCCCTATGGTCAGCGGAAATCCATTGCTCTGATTGGCCTGTCCTGAGTCAAGAGTACACCCAAACCCCAAACTCTTAAATGGATAGAAGTGAATGTAAGCCTGGTTTTGAGGCATGGAAGTCGTGGGTTTCCTCCTAATGTGTCTGATTCTCAAAGGCTGCGTTTACCTGCTTCCCTGAAGGTCATATACCATGTGATTTTCCTTTGTCAGTGGAAATGAATGGAAGAGATGCATACCACCCTGAGTGGAAAGTTCTAGCGGATGTTCCTGCAAGTTGGGACTCCAAGTGAGAACATGTGGGAATAGCAACTCCAGAAAATTCATGGTGTACATAATGAGGAACAGAAATCAATATTACTTTTCATAAATCTGGAATCCTGGTGTGGCTGCTAACCATGAGGTCATTAGTTCAAACCCACCAGTCGCTCCTTGGAAACCTTATGTTGTTGTTATGTGCTGTTGTGAGAAATAGCTCTTGGGGTGGTGCATCTTCTGGACTAAGGGGAGTGTTGAGGGTAGCAGGCTAGTATAACAAAAGGAGCTCAGGGGAGAGGAGGAGACTAGTTTGACCTGTTAGAAATTTAAAAATAAAAATACATCCATCAAGGTATAATAGGGGAAGTTCATGAGGAAGAAGGAAACTAACTTTAAATGAGAACACTCCTAGTAAGGACTAGTAGGTAATGTTTGGGACAGGTTGTAAACTCCAAAGTACCCAGTAAAAAGGAAACTGGAAGAGGGGCTTTCTCAAGACAGGGGAATACAACAGTTTGCAAGCCGGCCATGCCTTGTTTTTGCCACCGTCTGCTGTGTCTGCTACCCACTTTTGCAAAACTGAATGAACAGGTCTCTTTCCCTAAACAAGTACAGATTGAATTTCTTGATCATTTGTCAGTAAGCACCTATGATAACCCATCTGTGACTTCATACAGGATAAGATGGTCCACCCCAGTTTTCCCTCCTAAGTCCCATTGGGGTAAGGTTCAAGTCAGGGGTTTATATTGACCCACTAGTACCTAAGAGGGGCTGAGGCAGTGTCTCGGGTACTGACAATGTTTCTCACACTGTTGAGTTGATTCCGACCCATAGTGACCCTGTATGGGATTTCCTAGGAGTGGTGGGTGTGCTTGAACCACCGACCTTGCAGTTCAAACTGACTTTGCAGTCCAGCACATTAATGCACAGCACCACCCCAGGACTCCAGCATGCAGAATAGGAGGAAGGAATTGTGGCTATACTGTTGTGAAGTCATTTAGATGACATGCAATACAATACAATATTGCAGGGAGACACAAAACAAAACAAACCCCACTGTTGTTGAGTTGATTTCAACTCATAGCGACCCTGGATAGGGTTTCTGAGGCTGTGTAGACTCTGATTAATTATGTATATAGATAAAATATATATGTATGTATAAATCCTAAGGCAACCACTAAAAATTTACTAAAAGAGGCACAGTAAGTCAATAGTGGGAATAAAGTAGAATCATAAAAATGCTCAATTAACTCAACTTATGGCAGGCAAAAGAGGAAAAAAGAAACAAAACGAGGCAAAACGAATAGAAAGTAGCTAGAAAGATAGTAGATTTAAACCAAACATATCAATAATCCCACAAAATGTGTTTTCTAAAAACAACAAATAAAAGACAGAAACTTACAGGCTGTATGTAAGTGCAGTATACTAGCTACACTTGAACTATTACAGGAAATTTACTTTAAATATAAAGACAGAGCTAGGTCATAGTAAAAGAATGGCAAAAGATACATCGAGCAAACACAAATTTCATTTCTCTTGAGTGTAAGAGTCAAATTACAGGGTCAGATGATAACTCTAGGTTTAACAGCTTTAGGAACTGTCAGATTGTTTTCAAAGTGGCTGTACCATTTCACATTCTCATCAGTGTGTATGAGTATTCTGATGTTTCCACATCCTTCTTAACAATACTCGTTCTTATCTGACTTTGATGATAAACATCCCAGCCCTGGTGGCACCATAGGCTAAGCACTGGACTGCTAACCACAAGGTTGGCAGTTCAAACTCACCAGCTGCTCCTTGGAAACCCTATACAGGGTCACTAGGAGTTGGAATCCACTCAGCAGCAGTGAGTTTTAGTGAGTGTGAAGTGGTATTTCATTGTGGCTTTGCTTTGCATTTCCCTAAGGAGCTCTGGTAGCATAGTGGTTACGAGTCAGGCTGCTAACCTCAAGGTCAGCAGTTTGAAACTACCAGAGGCTCTGTGGGAGAAAGATGAGGCTTTCTGCTCAGTAAAGATTTACAGACTCGGAAACCCTATACAGGGTCGCTATGAATTGAAACTTGACTCCACAGCACATAACCACCAATAACTAATGATGTCTAGTATTTTCTCATGTGCTTATCTTGGTGTGGTGCTGTAGGATCAGCAATGGACTGTGAACCACAAGGTTGGCAGTACGAACCCACCAGCCACTCCTTGGAAACACTTAATAGATTCACTATGAGTCAGAACAAAACAACAATAACACTGTCATTTTAGGGGCCCTGGTAACGTACTGGATTATGAACTGGGTGGTTAGCAGTTCAAATCTACCTGCTGCTCTGTGGGAGAAGGATGAAGCTTTCTGTTCTGGTTCTGGTAAAGATTTACAGTCTCAGAAACCCTATACAGCGTCACTATGAGTCCGATATGACTTGATGGCACCTACTACCCCCACCAGTGGTCATTTGTGTATCTTCTTTGGAGAAATGTCTATTCGGTTTCTTTGCTCATTTTTACAATAGGGTTAATTAATCTTATTGTATTGTAAGAGTACTTTATATATTTTAGATATAAATCCCTTATCAGATATATGATTTACAAACATTTTCTCTCATTCTGTGGATTGGAAATATACAAGTCTCAAATGTTGATGAAGTGCAGCTGACCTATTTTTTCTTTGGCTGATGGTGCTGTTGGTGTCAGAGCTCAGGATTCATTGCCAAATCTGACTTTATGAAGATTTATCTCTGTTTTCTTCGAAAAGTTGTATAGTTTTATCTTACATGTTAAATCTTTGATTTATTTGGAGCTAATTTTTGTACTTGGTATGAGGAAGGGCCAACTTTATTATTTATTGTTTTGCATCTGGCTCTCCTGTCATTCCAGCACCATTTGAAAAGACTATTTGTTCCTCATTGAATGATCTTGGAACTCTTGTCAAAACCACATTGACCATGGACACATGGGTTTATTTATGGACTGTCAGTGTTATTCCATATATCTATCTGCCTATCATATGCTACTACCACACTGTTTTGATTGGTATTATTTCATATAAAGGTTTTTTTAAAAAAATAACAACAACAACAACACTTTTATTGTGCATTGAGTGATAGTTTACATGAGCAAACATCAGTTTTTCTGATCCTATCATATTTCATATCATGGCAACGATTACAAACCTCTCACCATTACAATCTCCATCATCATTCAACAGTATTTACTTCTATTATCTCTGTTTTTTT
>NW_006408622.1:3221112-3222158 GCF_000296735.1 Chrysochloris asiatica
CAACAGCAAATTCGTAAGTAATATTGGTCTGTAGTTTTATTTTCTTATGATGTTTTTGTCTAGTTTTGTTACCAGGGAAATACTGGTCTCATAAAATGACTTGCCAAGTGTTCCTCTCTATTGTATAGTTTGAAAGGGTATGTGAAGAGATATTAATTCACTTTAAATGTTTGGTAGAATTCAGCAGTAATGCCATCTGGGCCTGGGTTTTTCTTTCTTAGTAGTTTATTGATTACTCATTCAGTTTCTTTATTTATATGTCTAGTTGGATTGTCAATTTGTTTTTCAGTCAGTTTTGGTAGCCTGTGTATGCATAGGAATTTTTTCATTTTTATGCTATCTGATTTATTGGCATTTAATGGTTCCTAGTATTCCTTTATAGACTTTTAAAAAATTTCTGTAAGGTCAGTAGTAATGCCCCCCCCCCCTTTTTTTTTCTAGTAATGTGACTTTATTTTCTCTTTCTTCTTTTCTTTGTCAGTATAACTCAAACTCTGCCAATTTTCTTGATCTTTTCAAAGAAAAATCTTCTGATTATATTGATTTTCTTGGTTGCTTATCTATACTCTACTTCATTGATTTCTGCTTAACCTTCATGATTTGCTTCCTGTCTTTTGGTTTAGTTTGCTCTTTTTCCTAGTGTCTTAAAGTGGGAATATTAACGTAAGATCAGTCTCATTTTTAACCTTGGCATTGAGAGCTATAAATGTCCCTCTAAATGCTGTTTTAGCTACACCCCATAATTCTTAATATGTTGCACCTTTATTTTTCATCTCAAAAACATTTTCTAATTTTCCTTTTGATTTCTTCTTTGACATACTAATTATTTAGAAGTATGTTGTTTAATTTCCATATGTTTTTTTTCAGTTTCCTAAATGTCTTTCTGTTATTGATGTTCAATTATATTCTAAGAGAACATATTGTTGTTCTTGTTAGGTGCCTTCAAGTCAGTTTCAATTCAGTGATCCTATGCACAACAGAACACTGTCTGTTCCTGCACCAGCCTCACAATTGTTGTTGTGCTTGAGCCCATTGTTGCTGCCACT
>NW_006408622.1:3223942-3228756 GCF_000296735.1 Chrysochloris asiatica
AGCAAAACTTCACTTGCTTGAGATATCAAAGAGATTGTCCGATGATTTCCGCATTCCATTGGGTCACCTCTCTGTGGAATGTGCACAAATATGAATCTCTTCCAATCAGTCGGCCAGATAGTTGTCTTACAAATATCTTGGCAGAGATGAGTGAGTGCCTACTGTGCTGCCTCACTTTTTTGAAAGAGTGTTTTGTAGATGTCTGTTAAGTTTGGCTGACTTGTAGAGTTATTCAAGTCTTCTATTTTCTTGTTGATCTTCTGCTTATTATATTATTGAAAGTAAGTATTGAACTATTTATTACCTACTGTTAGTTTTGGTCCCTGCATTTCAGTGTTCAACTGTTACTAGGTGTATGCATGTTTATAATTATTAAATATTCCTCATGGATTAACCTTTTCATCATCCCTATTAAATCTAGAAACATTATATTCCCTTGTCTTAAAATCCATTTTTTCCCTAATATTAATAATATCCACTCCAGCTTTCTTTTGGTTTCTATCTGTGTGATACATCTATTCCCACACTTTTTACTTTTCATCTTTGACTCTAAAATGTGTCTTCTGTACACACATATAGCTGAATCTTGTTTTTTCAAAAATCCATTCTGACAGTTTCTTTATTTTGATTAGATTATTTAATCCATACACAATGTCTTTATTTTGATTAGATTATTTAATCCATACACATTTAATGTTACTATTGGCATAATTGATTTATGGCTGACACGTTACAGTTTATTTTCTGTAAGACTCATGTCTTCTTTGTTCCTTGGGTTTGGTTGTTTTTTTAATTTCTCCTTCACCTCTTTCTTTTGCATTTCTCATTTAATTTCTAATGATTTTTTTTTCTTCTATATGTTCTTGAGTGGCTTACTTATTGGTTGTTCTAGGGTTCACCATATACTTCTTAACTTAACAAAATATACTTCACATTTATACTAACTTAACTACAATGAGATGTAGAAATGCTATTCATGCATGATGCTATTCCCTTCCTGCTTTTTGCATTATTAGTGATAAATATTACATCTATTGTTGCTGTTGTTAAGTGTTGTCAAGTCAGTTCCAACTCACAGTAACCCTAGATAGGCTTTCTGAGACAAAATCTTTGCAAGAGAAGAAAGACTCATCTTTCATCAGTGGAGCAGCTGGTGGACTCGAACTACTGACCTTGTGGTTAGTAGTCCAATGCTTATCTTACAGAAGCAACACACACCCTTATTATATTTACAAATGCAAAATACATTGTGACAAGAATTTATATATATTAATATATATTTTAAAGCTGAATGAAGAAAGGGAAGCAAATATATATTTATAGTTTTGTTATATGAGGGGGCTTCAGAAAGTTCATGGAAAAATGGAATGAAAAGATAATGAAATCTTTTCAAAAGCTTTTTGAAGCCCGTCATAATAACTTTCTTAGTTATTATTTCTTCTTTTTGTTATTTGTTCACATGGTTTTAATTTTCATGTGGAGTGACTTTCTTAGCTCTGTATAGCTTTGCTTCTATCTATCTCCCTTGTGCAAATACATTACATTTATTCTGAGACTTTCTGCTCCCAGGAAAGATGAAAGGTCCTGGAAACCCTATGCAGGGTTGCTATGAGTAGAAGCCAATTCCATGGCACTTAACAACAATAACAGCAACAACAACATAGATTACACACATATTATTTTATGCAATTTTTTAAAACCAGTTAAGGGAAGAAAACATATATTTAAAAAAATTCTAATATCTTTTATAATGAATGTACTGGTGTTTGTCTTTCTTCTTTTTTAAGTGTGAATACAAATACTGCCTGGGGTCAGTTTCTTTCAGCCTAGAAAACTTATTTTTGAATTATTAAAGCCTTCAGTGGTGTGGATTGCACCTCAACACAAAGAAAACAAAACTCTTACAACAGGACCAATAAATAACATTATGATAAATGGAGAAAAGATTGAAGTTGTCCAAGACTTCATTCTTCTTGGATTCACAATCAACACTTAAGGAAACAACAGTTATGAAATCAAATTACATATTGCTTTAGGCAAATCTGCTGCACAAGACCTCTTTAAAGTGTTCAGGAGCAAAACTGTCAGTTTCATCTGTGTCTTACCCAACACATGGTATTTTTAGTCACATCATGTGAAAGTTGGACAATAAAAGAGGAAGACCATAGAGGAATTGATATATTTGAGTTGTGGTGTTAGAGAAGAATATTGAAAGAACCATGGACAAACAAATCTGTGTTGGAAGCAGTACTGCCAGAATGCTCCTTAAAAACCAGATGACCAGACTTCATCTCTCATCCTTTGGACATGTTTTCAGGAGAGACTAGTGTGGAGCTATAGGATCAGCACTAGACTTCAAACCACAAGGTCACCAGCTCAAACCTACCAGCTGCTCCTTGTAAACCCTATATAGGGTCGCTGTGGGTCAGAACTGACTCAATGGCACTTAACAATAACAACCACAATTGTTTGGCTAAAAGGTGATTTCCATTTGTGGATCCAGTTCCAGGCTTGACAGGTGTCTAAGGGATTCCATCCATCTCTATCAGACCAGGAAGTTTGGTCTTTTTTATGATTTTAACTTTTGTTCTACATTTTTTCCCCATTCTGTCCAGGAACTTTTATTGTGATCCCAATCAGAATGATCAGTAATGGTAGTTAGGCACTATCTAGTTCTTCTGGTCTCAGGCTAGTGGATGCTTTGAATGCGGTCCAGTAGTCATTTGGACTTATTGCTTCCTTGAAATTTTTGTTTATTCTTCTTTCATCTGGATGGGGAGAGATCAATAGTTATTACTTAATAATAATCATAACTAGTTGATAACAATCAATAGTAGATTTGAACTGGCAGTCTGGAGATCAGTAGAGATTATGTAATTTAAATAACAAAGAGAAAAATGAACTGAATCTTAAAGAAATGTGAAGTGTCATTAAGTACCCAACATACATGTAATGAAAGTTCTAGAAATAGAGGGAAAAGAAAACAAAGCAGGCAGAATTTTTAAAACATAATGCCTAAACACATCCAAAATTTATTGCAAATTAATGTGCACATCAAGAAAGCTCAATAAATTCAAGAGGGGTAAGCTCAGAGACCCACAAACAGAAAAGTTTGACCTTGCACTTCAAATGACTTTACAGTCTGGGGCATTAACCCACAGTGCTACATCAGGACTCTGAGCCAAACAATAGACAGACATAAAAAGTGAACAGTAACACTCATGACAGATGTAATTCTCAGAATAATAAGACCAAAAGGGCAGCATTCGCTAAAAAACAAATTTAAGAAGGTAGGAAGGGGCAGGAAGGATGGTCATATGGGAACAGGGACCCCAGGGAGGAAGTGGAAAGAATGTTACATTCAGGAGGCTGCCACGAAGTTCAGGGAACAAAACATCTATAAATTGTTGAATGGGGAATGAATTTACTCTGAAAACTTTTACCCAAACCACAGTAAAATATTTTAAAAACAGGAGAGAAGGAAGAAGAGAAAAAAGAAGAGGAGCAGAAGAAAGAAAAAGAAGTTGTTTTAAGGCCTACTTCTCTCCTTGGAATAAATCAGCCACAGATCTGGAGTAAAGAGGACAATAACAATGGAACTTCTTTCTGAAAAACATTCTCCCTTTAGGAGCTCATCACTTAGTGGCAGGGGAGAAGTAGCTTTAGGTGTTCTTGGCTAGCCCTTCTCAGCTTGGAATCTCCAATTTATGAATACAAATGTGCTGGTGTAAGGACAATCTGGACTTTAGTAAATGCTGCACCCAATATAAAGCCTTGGCCCCATGAGAGGAAGCTGGAAAGAAACAAGGAATCCTTATCTCACATACTCACTTGAAACTTTCCACCAGCAACAAGTAGCTGGGGCCGGGTGAGAAAGGCTGATGTCCTGCTCCTCCCAGGAAGATAGCCCTTTGTCTGAGATCTGGGGAAGAGAGAGTCCTGTGTTCTTGGTTGCACCACTCTGGAATGGAGTTTCAGTTTCATTGAAATAAGGAAGGTAATAAGGAAGTAGTTGTGGTTCAAATACCACAGACTCTTGTTCTTATTTTTAGTAAATTTTCTTTTAAACATCCTTTCAACATGCCACATACTTTGTAAGTAATTACTGATTTTCTGGAACTTGAATATTATTGAAGCCTATCTTGTATTGTTCTCGCTGGTCTTGGAACCAACCACTTCAAAAGGAAGCCCTGTTTCCTTCTACTGATGAATAGTATTTAGAAACCAAGTTCAAGGTCCTAGGTGTGCTCATTGCTACTGGGATATAATAATTCTAAGGAATTTTTACAGAGTTTCGAAATATATATGATGGTAGTAGTGTTGTGCCATGGAGTGGTTCCAACTCATAGTTCTAATACATCACCACAAGTTTGCAACGACACAAAAAGTATGATACATAGAAGAAATAAAAGTTTAATTTTTTTTTTTTTAATTAAAAACTGCTGCTCTAAAGAGACACTATTAAGAGAATAGAAAAACAGGACACAGACCTAGTAAAATATTTGCGAATGATTGTGCAATAAATAATTTGTATTTAGCACATATAGGGAGATTTCAAAATTCAACTAAGACAATGAATAACTTCATTTTTAAATGAACAAAAATCTAAATAGATAATTCATCCAAAAAAAGATATACATATAGCAAATGCATGTATGAAAAGATTCAGCAGGATTATTCATTGTTGCTGTTGTTAAGTGCTGGTGAGTCAGTTTCAATTCACAGAAACCTTGTATAGGACTTCTAAGGGGTGTCTGATGGGTTTGAACTGCCAGCATTGTGGTGGGCGGCCCAGTGTTTATCCTACAGTGCCA
>NW_006408622.1:3230486-3231558 GCF_000296735.1 Chrysochloris asiatica
TGCATATCACAGGTTGTTAATAAGTCTTCCTCAAACTCTGATGCCACAGTTTCTTCATATAACCCAGCTTCTCGTATTATTTGCTTAGCATACAGGTTGAATAAGTATGGTGAAAGAAAACAACCTTGTTGCACACCTTTCTTAATTTTTAACTATCCAGTGTTCCCATGTTTCATTCAAACAACTGCCTCTTGGTCCATGTACAGATTCCTCATGAGCACAATTAAGTGTTCCAGAATGCTTATACTTCTCAATGGTGTCTATAGCTTGTCATGATGCACACAATTAAATCCTTTGCGTAGTCAATAAAGTACAGGTAAACATTTTTCTCATATTCTCTGCTTTCAGCCAAGATCTACTGGACATCAGTAATGATTTCCCTCATTCCATGGCCTCTTCTGAATCCGGCTTGAGAGGCAGGGCTTGATGGCAGTTAGGGTGGAGGTGCAGGGAAGTTCATCGTCAGCAATACCATAGAATACCAGGCAAAGCAGATCCAGGGCAGAGTTTCAAAACTCAGAATCACAGAGATAAAAATATTTTAAAAGTTTGAAGGCTTGTTTTATTTATAGCTAGTGGAGCTTGAAGCTGAAGTAATAAATTGCATACTCTTGAATCTGCTGGGCTTGAAGGCCTGGAGCCGACTTCTTGGGTGAGACCAAATGACAAGACCAAGCGGGGAAGCAGAAATACCATGGAAAAATGCCGTGGGAACCTTGACGCAAAGGTGGACAATACACTTTGTCAGTTATACTTTGTTCTGATTTTCTTTTTTGGTATCTGGTCATTGGCACCCCCACTGTTTGTGTACCTCCATTCTGGTGACTAGACAGGGAGCCTGAGTGAGTGGACACCCCCCCCCACCCTCACTACTGGTGAGTTCTTCTGCCACGCATGTGCACAGATACTCAGCCCAAGAGCAAGCTCTGAACTTTTTCTTTTTTTTTTTTTTAATATGGGACAATGCTTTAGAGAGGAAAAGGGCATTTGGAAACAAAGCTGGCTGAAATAAAATTAAAGCCTGGGGTATAACATAACAAACCAACACTGGCATCTTGAAATATCTCAGGAG
>NW_006408622.1:3232912-3239048 GCF_000296735.1 Chrysochloris asiatica
TTTAATTGTCTTTTTTTGAGGCAATGAAGTTTTTAAGTATATTTTAGAGAATAGTCCCTTAATTGTGTGTCATTGCCAAAACATTTTTTCCCAGTCTGTAAGTTCTCTTCTTACTCTTTTGGTGAAATCTTTTGATGCATATAAGTGTCTAATTTTTAAAAGATCCTAGTCATCTAGTTTGTCTTCTACTATTTGTGTATTTTCATTTATGTTTGAGAGTATATTTATGCCATTTATAACTATGCCAAGTAGTCCCCTAAGTTTGTTCCTATTTTTGGTTTGATAATCTTTGTAATTCTAGATTTCACATGTATGTCTTTGATCCATCTTGTGTTTGTTTTTTATATTGTGTAAGATATTGGTCATGTGTTTTAGTCCTTTGCTGAAGATCAGCTGTTCGTAGCTAGATGAATTTGCTTCTAGGTTCTCAATTCTATTTCATTGGTCTGTGTCACACTTTGTATTTATGCACAACATAACCAAATACTGCCCAGTTCTGTGCCAACCTCACAATCCTTGCTACACTTGAGCCCATTGTTGCTGCCACTGTACCAATCCATCCTGTTGGGAGTCTTTTACCAAGCATGATGTCCTTCTCCAGGGACTGGCCCCTCCTGATAATATAGATAAAGTATGAGAGATAAAATCTGGCCATCCTGACTTCTAAAGAGCATTCTGACTGTATTTCCAACACAAATTGCTTATTCTTTTGGCAGTCCATGGTACTTCTAATATTCTCCTCCAACACCATAACTCAAGTGGATCAATTTTTCTATGGTCTTCCTTATCCATTGTACAACTTTCACATGCATATGAGGCAATTGAAAATACCATGGCTTGGGTCAGGTGCACCTTAGTCCTCAAATTGACATCTTTGCTCTTGAATACTTTAAAGAGGTCTTGTGCAGCAGAATTGCCTAATGCAATATGTTGTTTGATTCCTTAATTGCTGCTTTCATGAGTGTTGATGGTTGATTTGAGCAAAATGAAGTCTTTGATAACTTCAATCTTTTCTTTATTTATCTTGATGCTATTTACTGGTCCAGTGGTGAGGATTTTTATTTTCTTTACACTGAGGTGCAACCCATACTGAAGGCTGTGGTCTTTGATCATTGTACTACTACTAGGTAATTTTGACTACTCTGGTTATGTAACAGGCTTCAAGATTGGGAAATATGAGGCCCCCTACTTTATTCTTCTTTGGTAATGTTTTGATTTTCTAGGGTCTCTTTCCTTTCCATATAAAGTTAGTGGTTAATTTTTCCATCTCTTTAAAGAATGATGATGGAATCTGGATCAGGATTGAAATATATCTGTACATTGCTTAGGGTAGTATTGACATTTTCATCACATTAGGCCTTCCTATCCATGAGCATGGTATAACCTTCCATTTATATCTCATTTAGTTTCTAAAAAACAATAGTGTTCTGTAGTTTTATGTTTCTCTGGTTGTATTTGTTCCTAAATATTTCACCTTTTGTTTGGTTATTGTAAATGGTATTGTTTTCCTGATTTCCTTTTCAGAGTTCTCTTTGCTAGTGTAAAGGAATCTGGTTGATTTTTGTCTGTTAATCTTGTACCTGCCACTCTGCTGAATCTTTCAATTAGTTCCAATTTTCTTATGGAATCTGGGATTTTTAATATACAGGACCATATCATCTGCACATACTGAGATTTTACTTCTTCTTTGCCAATTTGAATGCTTTTAATTTCCCTTTCTTGCTTTATAGTTCTAAGACTTCCAGCACAATATTGAATGTTGCTAAATGTCATTGAGTTAGTTCCCACATATATGGTTTCCAAGGAAGTGGGTTTGACCCGCTGACCTTGTGGTTTGCAGTCCTGTGCTGATCCTGTGGTGCCACACCAGGAGTAGCAGTGGTGATAAAGAGCAACCTTGTCTGGTTACCATTCCCAAAGAGGGGGAGGGGGACTTTCCATTTCTCTCCCCTGAGACTAATGTTATTTGTTGGTTTTGTATGTTGTGATTAACTGCTGTCAAGTCAGTTCTGACTCATAGGAACCTTGCATAGGGTTTCCAAGGAGGTACTGGTGGGCTTGAACTGCTAACCTTGTAGTTCAAATCAACCTTGCAAACCAGCTCTCATTATACAGTGGGCATATATGCCCTTAAATATGTTGAGAAATGTCCCTTCTATTCCTATTTTGTGGAGGCTTTTTGTCAGGAATTGGTTTTGGGTTTTGTCAAATGCCTTTTCTGTGTGGAATGATATTATCGTGTGGTCCTTTGCCTTTGTTTTCTTTTTTATATTGTTCTTTTTTTTTTTTTTTAATCATGTGGTGGACTATGTCAATTGATTTTCTAATGTTGAACCTCTTTGCATACCTATGAATCTCACTTGGTCATGATGTTTCAATTTTTTGATATGTTGTTAGATTCTATTGGCTAGGATTTTGTTGAGAATATTTACAACTATATTCATGAAAGATATTGGTCTATAATTTAATTTTTTTTAGGAATGTCTTGCTTGGTTTGGGTATCAGGGTTATGGGGTTATGCTTGCTTCATAAAATTAATTTGAAAGTGTTTTATCCCCTTCTACAAGCTATTTTTTAAAAATTTGTAAAAATATTTTCACTACTTTTGAATTCCATTTTTTCCATGAACTTTTGAAGTCCCTTGTATGTTCTGGAATAGAATTGGTGTCAGCTGTTTTTCTGAATGTTTAGTAGAAGCTGTCATGACCTTTTCTTTTGTTGTTGTTAGATGTTTTATAATAATGATTAAAATTTTCTTTTATTAAGGGTGTGTTCAAAATGTCTACCTTAGACTGAAGAATGCATGTAGTACATTTCTAGAAATGTGTCCATTTCTTCTAAGTTTTCAAGTTTGTTGGGGGCACAGTTCATAATATTCTATTATTAGCCTTTTTATTTCTGTTGATTCTGTTGTGATGTCACCAACTTCACTTCTTGTTTGTGTTATTTACATCTTCTTCTTTCTGTTTGTT
Organism: Chrysochloris asiatica; assembly: GCF_000296735.1. Classification (NCBI taxonomy): domain Eukaryota; kingdom Metazoa; phylum Chordata; class Mammalia; order Afrosoricida; family Chrysochloridae; genus Chrysochloris; species Chrysochloris asiatica. The sequence continues at coordinate 3,235,885 of NW_006408622.1, forward strand.
AGATTTATCAGTGGTGTGTCAATTTTACTAATCATTTCAAAGAACTAACATCTAGTCTTGTTGAGTCTTTCTAGTTCTTTTTATTATTATTATTATTATTATTATTATTGATGTCTGCTTTAATCATCACACTTTCATTTTTTCCGGTGACTGTAGGCTTATTTTGCTGCTCGTTTCCTAATTGTTGGAAATGTTGGGTTAAGTTGTTGATTTGGGTACTTTCTTGCTTTTTTGATCTGCTGGGTCAGTTACATTCAAGGCACACAGGTGAGCTCAGAAATTTATGGAGAGAGTTTTTAGAGATTCCAAATGCAGTACTCCTGATAGATTTTCTCAAAGGGCAAGAAAATCACAGGGGCTTATTATGAAGAAGTTTTTTTAAAAATTGAAAACTGCACTAATGAGAAAAGTCAGGAAAGTTGTGTGGAGGAATGTTTTCCATCATGACAATGCACCTGCTCATCCTTTGGAGGTAGCAGAGTCTGTCCTATGAGAATATTTTTTGAAATATCTACCCAATCCACCCTACAGTCATGCTCTTGTCCCTTCAGAATTCTTTTTGTCCCTCAAATGGAAGGAACGTTTAAAAGGAACAACATATGAGTCTCTCAACGATGCCCAAACTACTGCTTTGATGTGGGACAAATTGAAGAGCATAGAATTCTTCAGGGAAAGGTTAAAGAGATGGAAAAATTCCTTAAGAAGTGTATAGACTTTGGGTGGAGGATGTGCCAAGAAACCATGGTTTCACATTTTGAAATGTTTCTTTAATAAGGTTTCTATAATTTTTGTAGCAATACTTTTTTACTTACCCTCATACTGTCCCTGCCCCCTGTCCTGGAATCAACTACTTCTAAATAAAACCTTAGTCTCTTTTATTGAAGAATGGTACTTAGAAACAAATTTCAAGGTCCTAAGTGTGCTCATTGTGAATGGGATGCTGTTTCTTCAAGTTCACCTCAGCAAACAGAGTGCCAGCATGCCTAGAAATATACAGATGTATATATTTATCCATGCATACACACATACAGGGAGTGCAGTGACTCTGTAGGATAAGCACTGCACTGTGAACCAGAAGGTTGGCAGTTCAAGCCCACCAGCCACTTGGTGGGAGAAAGATGAAGTTTTCTATTCCCACAAAGATTTATAGTCTCAGAAACCCTATACAGTGTCAAGTTCTGGTGTGGTGCTGTAGGATAAACATTGCACTGCAAGATTGGCTTGAACCACCAGCCGCTCCTCAGAAATCCTATACCAGGTCACTATGAGTTGGAACTGACTAGATGGCGCTTAACAATAACAACAAATGAGTCAAAATGGACTCTACAGAACATAACAATAGCAACAGCACATGTATGAGTACAAGATGAGCCCAAATTATTTTGTGATTTCAGAAAATAAGAAATTACTTAGAAAGTATAAGGGCGTGTTGAAAGGACAAAAGAGCTTAATAACCACCATTGGAATAGTTTGAACATTACAATAAATTGCAATTAGATTGAGTTACAACCCAATAAAATATATATCTATGGGTTTAAGTACATATCCATGGGAATAAATAAATCAGTGAATAAACTTACCGATTACACAGAAGATATAACTCTTCCTTACAGAAGAACTCAAGTGGAAAATGTAGAAGGGCTGAGGTATATGGAAAGTCATATTAGAACAACACAGTAACGATCACTGCAGGCAAGATCCACTGACGGATGCTAAAATTGGTGTTCAAAAATTGGAACAGGTACAGGGCATTTGTACCATCTCAAAGTCTCTCCCCCAGGACATTGGAGAACTACAAAGGGAAAAATAATATGGCAATGGAGAAACTTGACCATCACCAACTTAACTAAGAGATAAACATGAGCTTGTTGTTGCTATTCGCCATCCGTTGATTCCAATTCCTGGTGACCCCATATGTACAGAGTAGAACTGTCTTATAGGATGTGACTTTTCAGAAGCAGATTGCCACCTCTGTCTCCCAAGGTGCCTCTGGGTAGATTTGAACTACCAACATTTTGACTGTTGTTGTTGTTAAGTGCCGTCGAGTCGGTTCTGACCCATAGCGACCCTGTATAGGGTTTCCAAGGGTGTAAATCTTTACAGGAGTAGAAAGCCTCATCTTTCTCCCGCAGAGCAGCTGGTAGTTTTGAACCGTTGACCTTAAGGTTCACAGCCCGATTCGTAACCACTATGCTACCAGAGCTCCTTAACCTTTTGACTAGTAGTTAAGAATTACCCATTTGCACAATCCACAGACTCTGTAAAGGTGAGCATCACCAGAAAACAAACATATTTTAAAGCCCACATAACTCCTGGTATGATGCATTGAGAAAGGCACAGTACTTCTGTATCATTCTTGCCCCAAATTCACATTTTCAACTTCATCATGAAAAACATCCAACAACTCAAATTGAGGGGCAGTCTAAAATAATTGAACAAGACTCTTCCAAGCTCCAGGTTCATGATAGATAGGAAAGCCTGAGGAATTGTCACAGATTGGAGGAGATTAAGAAGACATGATGACAAAAGGCAACATATCATCTTAGGTTTCAAAAATCATGGTAAAATATTTGTCATTTCAACATCTTTTATGTGTGCAATGAGTGGTATTAATTATGTTCTCCATATTATATATCATTATCAACACATTTCATTTCTAAAATTTTTCATCACCCTTAATGGAAGACAAGGGCCCACTAAGCAATGCCACCTCTTTTTCCCTTCTCTCTCATCCCTGATAGTTGTTATTGTGCTGAGGAATTGGTGACCCTGTATAGGGTATCTGAGGAGGCACTGGCTGATTTGAACAACTGATCTTGTGGTTAGCAATCCAGTGCTTATCCTTCAGTGCCACATGTTGGTCTTGCACATTTACTATTCTACACATTCCATATACATGTGGTCACACAATTTTTGTCCTTTTATGTTTGTCTATATCACTCACATGGACTGCCAGAAAAACAAACAAATCTGTGCTGGAAGAAGTACAACCAGAATTCTTACAAGCAAAGATGGCAAACTTTGTCTTTCATACATCGGACATATCATCAGGAAGGACCAGTCCCTGGAGAAGAACATCATGTTTGGTGAAGTGGAAGGTCAGCAAAAAAGAAGAGGACACCCTCCACCCCAAAGATGGATTGGCACAGTGGCAGCAGCAATGG
>NW_006408622.1:3240448-3242256 GCF_000296735.1 Chrysochloris asiatica
CCATATGGTAATACTATGCTTAACTTTTTGAGGAAATGTCAAACTGTTTTCCAAAGTGGGCTTGAACCATTTGACAATCTCACCAGCAATGGGTAAGGTTTCCAAATTCTTCACATCCTTACTAACACCTGTTGTGTTACATTTAAAAATATATATATATATATAACATTCTTCGGGTGTTAAGTGGTATCTCACCGTGGTTTTGAGTTTTCCTAATGATTAATGACATTTAGCATCATTTCACGTGATTTTTAGTCATAAAATCCTTAGACAAATATGCAGGGGTGTGGCTGTGGGCCCTAGTTTTGAATGGTACATTATCAGATTTAACAACAAAAGTATGAGCAGCAACAGACTGAATAGATAAATGGGACCTCATGATGATGAAACACCTTGCTCATGATAGGACACTATAAAAAATGCCCTATGATGAACAAAAATATTTAAAATAAAAAACTAGACCCCACAGTCATACCTCTGCATATTCTTCTAAGAATTTTTATGACTTTAGCTTTCACATTTAGGTTTGCTGGAAATAGCATTGAATCTATAGATTGCTTTGGGTGTTGTTGTCGTTGTTAGGTTTTGTAGCGTTGATTATGACTTGTAGTGACCCTATGCACAACAGAGTGAAACACTGCCTGGTCCTGTGCCACCCTCACTCATTATTTTTAAGCTCATTGCTGCTGCCACTGTGCCAGTCCATCTCATTGAAGGTCTTCCTCCTTTTCTCTGACCCTCCACTTTACCAAGCATGATAGCCTTCTTTAGGGACTGGTCCCTCCTGGTAATATGTCCAAAGTATGAGAGACGAAATCTTGCCATCCTGGCTTCTAGAAACATTCTGGCTGTACGCTGTACTTCTTCTAACACAGATTTGTTTGTTCTTTTGGCAGTCCATGGCTCTTCTAATATTCTTCTCCAATACCATAACTCAAATGCATCAATTCTTCTACGGTCTTCCTTATTCACTGCCCAGTATTCACATGCATATGAGGCTATTGAAAATACCATGGCTTGGGTCAGGCGCACCTTAGTCCTCAGACTGACATCTTTGTAGTATTGACATTTTAACAATATGAAGTTTTTCAATTTATGAACACAGAGTGTCGTTCTATTTATTAGTTGTTATTTGCCAGTAAGTCAACTCTAACTCTATTTATTTAAGATTTCTTTAATTTCCTTCTGCAAGGTTTTATAGTTTTCACTTCCCAAGTCTTTTGCTTCCCTGGTTGAATTTACTCCTAGATATTTTATTCTTTTAGATGCTATTATAAATGGAATTGGTTTCTTTTCATAATGCTCATTGCTGATACATAAAAACCTCGCTGATTTTTAAAAACATTTATTTTTCATTGCTGGTGAGATTATACACAGTGAAACACATACCAAATCAACAATTTCTACATGCACAATTCAGTAACTGATGATATTCTTTGAGGTGTACAACCATTCTTACCTTCCTTTTCTGAGTTCTTCCTCTACTATTAACACAACCTCACCATTGCCTACTTAATTCAGGACTTTAAACTGGTACAAACGGTTGATTCCTGGCTGATGGAAACAAGGGCCGTTTACATGTTGCATAGCACCCAAAGATCTTGCAAATTAGCTTTTGACAGAGTAGGAAACAGGCAGTGGTGCCCTGCTCAAAGATGGTAGGTGGATGATCACGCTGGTTTGAATGTGTATCACTCTTCACAGTTCTGCCAATAGTATTGACCATGACTGAACCGTTTTGACCAAAGTTCTGATCTAATCTTTCATGTTGCTCTTGTCACTTTGATTCCACATAGATACTTCCAAAA
>NW_006408622.1:3244831-3246172 GCF_000296735.1 Chrysochloris asiatica
TTTTTTTTTTTCAAGTCCATTCTGTTACCCTTTTGGTTGGAACATTCAGTCCATTTACGTTAGCAGTATTTATGTCATTTATTGTGTGCCTCATACCTTCTTTGTTCCTCATTTCTTTTAATATTACCAACATTTGTATTTACTTGAGTTATTTTACTGAACCATTTTAGTTCTCTTTTCCCCAATTTTGTGAATATGTATTTTTAAATATTTTCTTTGCTTTTATCATAAGGACTATATGTAGTATCGTATGTTTATAATGCTGTTGTTGTTAAATACCATCAAGTGGATTTGAACTCATAGCGACCCTACATAGGGTTTCCAAGGTTTTAAATCTTTGGAGGAGCAGAATAACCTGGTTTAACTTGATACCAACTTAATTTCAGTAACACACAAAAATTCTATTCCTATACCATTGTTCTTCTCCAACACCCAGTTTATGTTGTAAACACCTTTTTTATCTTCATAGATCATGTGTTATGTAATATAGATTTATATTTGTTTTACGCATTTTTGTTGTAAAATATAAAGAGCATAACAATTGGAATTACCAACCAAAAATACCTTAAATCTTGCTGTTATACTTGTCCATGAAAATACCTTTAATGTAGATAATTTTTTTCTAGGTACAGGTTCAAGTGATTGTCTAAGACCTTACTTTCCCATCTGAAGGATTCCTTTGAGCATTTATTGTAAGGCAGACTTTGTAGTTATAAACGCTCTCTCAGTTTTCATTTATTTGGGAATGTCTTAATTTTTTCCTCGTCTTGAAAGTCAATTTTACTGGATATAATATTCTTGGTTGATAGTTTTCTTCTTTTATCATTTAAAATATGTTATTTCACTGCCTTCTGGACTTCAACATTTTTGATGAGATATTGGCACTTCATCTTTAAAAATTGTTTTAAAGCTTTTGTTGTGCATTGAGTGATAGTTTACATGAGAGAACATCAGTTTTGCACTCATCCTATCATATTTTGTATTATTGCAAAGATTAAAATCCCCTCCATGCATCACCATTCAACAGTATTTCCTTCTATTCCCTCTTTTGTTTTTGATATCCACAAAAACACTCAAAAATATATAATCATTTAAACAACCCAAGGGCACATTCTGCAAGCCTGCCTCCTGGCTTCCAGCACAGTCTTTCTCCTTCCATGAGTCTAGAGTCCTCAGCTTCTCTATCTCTCAATGTCATCATCAGGGCCTCTATCTTTGGTGTTGCTGTTTCTCCGGATAGGGTCCCACATTCCACTTGTGCTTTTCTCCCTTGATGGTACTAGGGGCCTTTGTTTCTGGAATGCAAGATGAACTATTCCCCCTTTTTCCTACACAACTTCT
>NW_006408622.1:3247622-3249515 GCF_000296735.1 Chrysochloris asiatica
ATTTTTTTGTTAATGCTTGGACAATAGCATTTTACAAAGTGTTACCATCTTCAAGTTTTCTAACCGCATGGTGCTTTCAATAACACTCATTTCTGCAAAAAAAAAAATTTAGGCACGCACAACCCTCAGGCTTCGCTTATTGTTTCTTCTTCTCTGTGAACTATCTGTTAGACTAAGCTATCAGTCTTCCAGAAACTCCCAGGTAGATTAGAGAACACATGGTAACCAATCTGCCCTCAGGTTGCAGCATTCAGCCTTTGGGTCCCACTTCTTCTGTGAAGACTTTCTACTATAAGAAGCCTCTGGTTATGCCACACTGAGGTTTCACACACTATGTGCAAAAGCATGCACACCTATTATAGCACCCTCAGGCAAACATAATAACCTTCAGTTCTTGGTTACTGCCTCCTGTCCCTCTCTAAAAGGGTTTCTGTCCCAGCCAGAGAAAAATTTCAGTCTTTCAAATCCACTCAAGATTGGTTAGCCTATATCTCCTAAACAGTCATCAAGCAAGGTCTGTTCTACCCAGAGCCAGAGAATGGGGCCCTTCCAAGTGGATAAGAGAGCTGTGCATTGGGTGAAGGTGCAGTGGCAGCTCCTCTGGGATGGGAGACAGTGACTGAAAGTTGTCTTAATTTATTTTGTGGCTCCTTGCTGTGGTCCTCTGACAGTTTTCTGAGTTCTGACAGTGCTATATTCCAACTTCTACATGAAGTTTTTGGTATTTATGTGGAGAAGGTTCCATCACTCATCTGTCAGTTTGTCATACCGTGGTGCTTTGCATATTGTTGTGATGCTGGAAGCTATGCCACTGGTATTTAAAATACCAGCAAGGTCACCTGTGGTGGACAGGTTTCAGCTGAGCTTCCAGACTGAGGCACACTAGGAAGAAGGAGAGGCAGACTACTTCTGGATGTTTAGCCCCTGACAACTTTATGACTAGCAGTGGAATACTGTCAGATAGCACCAGAATATTGAATATTGAAATATTATGAATAGCATCAGAATATTATAAGGTACAGTGCTAGAAGATGAGTCTCTCAGGTTGGAAAGCACTCAAAATACGATTGGGGAAGATCTATTGCTTCAAAATAGAGTCGACTGCGATGACTTTAATGAAGTAAAGCTTTCAGAACCTTCATTTGTTGATGGGGAATAACTCAAAATAAGGAGAAACAGTTGCAAACATTTATTAATAATCATAAGATGGAATATACAAAGTATGAATTTAAGAATATTGGAAATTGTAGAAAATGATATGGAATGTAAAAAGATAAGTATCCTAGATATTAGTGAGCTGAAATGAACTGGTATTGACCAGTTTGAATCTGACAATCATTTGGTTTACTATGCTGGGAATGACAAATTGAGGAATAGTGTCACATTCATCATCAAAAAGAAAACCTCAATATCTATCTTGAAGTACACTGCCATCTGTGGTAGGATAACATCCACACACCTGCAAGGAAGAACAGTCAATACAATTATTATTCAAATTTACTCATCAACCACTAAAGTCAGTGATAATGAAATTGAAGAATTCTACCAGTTTTTCAGTCAGAAATTGATCAAACATGCAATCAAGGTGTATTTTAGAAGGAAAATATGGCCTTGATGATAGAAATGATGTTAGAGATCACATGACAGAATTTTGAAAGACCAATGCCTTGTTCATTGCAAATACCTTTCTAAAACAACATAAAAAGATTACTATACATGTGGACCTCACCAGATGAAATACACAGAAATCAAATTGCCTACATCTGTGGAAAGAAATGGTAGAAAAGCTCCATATATTCAGCCAAAACAAGGCCATGGGCAGACTGTGGCACAGACCATCAATTGCTCATATGTAAGTTCAGGCAAGTGTGGTGCTGCAGGATGATGCACTGG
>NW_006408622.1:3250485-3278092 GCF_000296735.1 Chrysochloris asiatica
AGAGATCCTTATTTGTGTCTATTCCCAAGTAAGATTACCTAGTGGAAATCATCGATGATACCATTAATATCACGTGCAAGTATAATTTTGCTAGGGATAATTCTAAAAGTGACTACAACAGTATGTTGATAGAGACCTGCTAGAAGTTCAAGCTGGGTTTATAAGAGGATATAGAACTAAGGAGCTCTTGCGTAGCATAGCGTTTACAAATCGGGCTGCAAACTGCAAGGTCAGCAGTTCAAAACTACCAGCTGTTCTGGGGAAGAAAGATGAGGCTTTCTGCTCCTGTAAAGATTTACAGCCTCAGAAACCCTTTACAGGGTTGCTATGAGTCAGAACCGACTCCACGGCATACCACCACCACATAGAACTATGGATATCACTGCTGATGTTAGATGGCTGAATGTAGAGAATACCAGAAAGATGTTTATTTGTGCTTTATTGACTATGCAAAGGCTTTCAACTGTGTGGATCATAACAAGTTATAGACAATATTCTGGAACACTTAATTGTGCTCATGAGGAACCTGTACATAGACCAAACAAAACAAGGTGACACTGAACAGTTTAAAATCAGGAAAGGTGTGCACCAGCATTGTATCCTTTCATCATATCTATTCAACCTGTATGCTGAGCTGAGAAGTGGATCATATGAAGAACAATGTGGCATCAGGATTGGAGGGAGCCTCATTAAAAACCAGTGATATGCAGATGATACCACCTTGCTTGCTGAAAGAGAAGAGGACTTAAAATACCTATTGATGAAGATCAAAGACCACAGCCTTCATTATGAGTTGCACCTCAACGTAAAGCAAACAAAAATCCTCACCACTGGACCAACAACTAACATCAAGATAAATGAAGAAAAGATTGAAGGTGTCAAAGACTTCCTTTTGCTCAGATTAACTATCAACACAGAAATAGCAGTCAAGAAATCAGACGAAGTGTTGCATTAGGCAAATCTGCTGCACAAGACCTCTCTAAAGTGTTCAAGAGCAAAGATGTCAGTTTGAGGACTAAGGTGTGCCTGAGCCAAGCCAAACTATTTTTTTTCCCCCAACTGTTATTGATGTCAATGGTGAAACCTGGAGATGCTAACATTGGAAGCTACTACATGTTAAAAACAAATTTGTTGTGTATAAGGTTCTTACGAGTTGGCACTGACTCACAATAATAACAACATGTGGAGAAGGTTGGGATTTTAGACCTGTTCATGTTGCCATCTTTCTAAAATTCCTCCTTTAGTTGTACTATGGTCATATGTGATGTTAATGTTAGGGAAATCTTGTGAAGGGTATGTAGAAACACTCTTTACTATTGCTGAAGGTCTTTTGTACGTATAAAATTATTTCAAAATTAAAAAATATAATAAAAAATTGAGATCATGAGCGAGAGATGTAAAGGTAACAAGACAAAGAAATGTAGTGGTTTGGAGGACTTTCAAAAAGAAAACTGTGAGCATGGTTATTGGCCATGGAGTTTACTAGAAGTAAATAGGTAAAGCACTGCATTGCAAGGTCAGTTTGAAACATACAGTCAGTGGTTCCAAGCAGCTACTTGAAAACCCTATACAGGGTTGCTATGAGTTAGAACCAACTCAATGGCACTTAACAACAAGAAGTAGGTATGCTTCTATAATATGGTGTTGGTGGTGAATGTATGCTATCAAGTCATTTTTGACTCGTAGCAGCCCTGTATAGGGTTTTAGAGGCTGTAAATCTTTACAGGATCAGAAAGACTCATCTTTCTCCTATGGAGCAGTTAGTTGGTGGATTTAAACTGCTGACCTTGTGGTTAACAGCCTAACGTGTAACCCACTGTGCCACCAGAGCTCCTTTTACTATAAGTGAATTATATTTCCAAAAGATAAATGTATTTGCTCACAATTTAGGAGGCTAGAATTCCAAATTCAGGGTGCTGGTTCTAGGAGAAGGCTTGCTTTCTCTCTCTGCCTACTCAAAGGGAAGGCTTTTGCCTCTTTTCATCATCTATCCTAGGTTCCTTGTTCCTTGGTGATCATGTGACTTGCATCTTCCCCATCTATGTTTGCTTGTTTAATCTGATCTCTTGTATCGCAAAGGAGGTTGACTTAAAACACACCATACAGAAATCCAGTAGCCCAGTGAGTCAGTGGAGCAGGTGAACATCAGTCAGTATGACTCTGAGACCAGAAGAAATAGCTACTGCCCAACTACCACTATGAACTGTTCTGAAAGGGAGCACATTAGAAGGTCCCAGACAGAGTGGGGGGAAAATGTGGAATGAAACTCAAAATAAGACTGAGTTTAGTGGTCCGAAAGAGGCTGGAGGAAGTCAAGATTATGGCCATTAACCATCCTTGAGGTCTGAAACCCAACTCACCCTTGTAACCACCCAAACAGCAGACAGGCATATAGAGGAAGGACAACAACACTAGTTAGGTGTGCTCACCATGGAATGGTCAATCATTCAAGATCAAAAGGGCAACCATCACTTAAGGACAAAGTTTAGATGAGAAGGGAAGGAGGGTGGAATAGAAAACTGAAGCAAAAGGAGGAAGAGGGATCGCTGTTGTTGCGTGGAGGAGACAACAGCACTGAGATGAAACAAAGTGATTTGTTGAATGTGAAACTGATGCTCTTCTCTGTAAACCTTCACTTAGTTCACAATAAAAAGTTAAAAAACAAACCCCTTACACTAATACTTCCATATTGACATAACAGAAACACCATTCCCAAATGAGATTATAATCTCAAGTGTAGGGTTTAGGATTTTACAACTCATGGTTGGGGAGGACACAATTCAATTCATAACACCTATTTAGTGACTCGTAGGTGGCTAGGACTGGAGCTGGTATCTGGCTGAGTCCAGAGATACTCATCTGCAAACACAATATGTGAAGGCTAGGCTTCACCTTCCAGATACTGAGATCAGCTGCAAGTTTAAACATTTTCTCAGATCACAGATTTGCTACAGTCCTTGCTTTTTCTTGATGACTAGGAAGTTATTATGGCCATTCAAGCATTCCTTGGAAGGCTGAATTTAAATGAAAAATGACTATGGAAGAGGAGGTCTGGCCAACCTATCACAGACCCAGGCTTGTGTCCAGTCTCCTCCTGAGCTTTACACAGCCAAGTCTCTTCCAACCCAATGAAGAGAAAAATGATGATTGAAATACTTTATCACTCCTGTGCCAATGTAGGCAGATGATAGTGAGCAGGAATAGTCTTCAGGGTGTGTCCTCTCTCCTGTGGTCCCTACTTAAGATTTCCCTGGCTGGTCCCTTATCAGCACTATCCAGAGTATCCATCAGGATGGGCCAGATCCCGATGACTTAAAACAGCAAATGTTACCTTCTCACTCTGAGTACATGATCATCTTAGGTGAGGGAGGTTTCTGTTTCATGTTATCCTCACTCTGATATCCAAGGTGACGAAGCTACTACCTTTGGTCACAATGGGGCTATGTAAAGGGTAACATTGGTAATTAAATACTGCCATCCCATGTGGCCATATCCACTTTCAAGAGAGTGAAGAAGTACAATCGTACCATGTACCTGGAAGGAGAAATCAGATAGTTAAGTGTACAGCATGAAGAGCTACCCAAGATGCATTTTTGTCATTAAATGTTTTGGTCATTCTCTTGTTCATACATATTATACCATTTGGTGCCCTGGTTTTTAATACCCAGATCATTAGAGCACCCCTAACTGACACACCCTACATTTTGGGGAAAACCAGAACAGTGGCTTGGACTACCTGTTTAAGAATCAGACTACACTGGTTTCAAATTTCTCAATGTGTTGTGATGTTGGAGGGAAAAGTTACCTAAGTCCTACCTCTATCCATTTTCTCATCTGTAAAGCAGAGTCCCCATTATAATAGGAAATGGTCCACAGAGTTGAGTGGGATACATAAGTTAATGTATTAGAAGAGTCTGACAAACAAGAGTGGATGATCACCAGTGTTTTTATCAACATCATCACCACACCTGGTCAGATGGGGTTATTTTGCAATCTTATGTGAACCTCTTCCCTCTACAGAGTGTCTTGGAGCAACTTGTTCCTAATCCCACCCCCGACCTGGCTCATTCCTGATGCTCACAGGTCCCACACACGACCAGCACAGAAGAAATCAATAAACACAAGGTAAACATGTATAGTTTAGTTTTATTTGGCTGGCGATTTCTAAGGTGTTAAGTTCCTGTCATTTTCTCAACGTTTACCCATAATGATTTCATTGAACATCATTGGTAGGTATAGTAGGTTAAAACTCTGTGGAAGTGGTGACAAAAATTCTAAAATTCCAAAAAGAAAATACAACAATAAAAATAACATTGTCAACAACAGCAATAAACACGATGACAACAACAATTTTAATCCTCATCTGGTCTACATAATGATGAGCAATCAATTGGTCTGCTCTGGTCTCCATAACTGATTATTATTTTCCTCATACTGTAGACATAATCCAAGAGTGTTGTGCTTCAATGCAGCCCTGAAGGAGTTAAGTGAAATAAAGAATCTTATCAATATTGTATCAGTCACAGATGAGAAACTGCATACCAGGATCAGTGTAATTCATTCATTGGTTTATGGACACCAAGTCCTCCAGGGACTGTCACAAATCCACTTGATGTTCCTGAGTGTGAGATTTAGCATTTGGATCTTTGATTTAGCTGAAAAAATGTGTAAAAACTCATGCATTCAGACAACTCCCTACAGGCGATTCATCTGTGTTGGCTTTTACGTAACAGTTATTCCAATCAAGTGTCGGCAGTAACTTAAGCTCCCTAAGTTGCCTCAGAATTCACATTTCTGAGATTCTGGAATGTGAAGGAACTGTGGCAGCAGCAAGAACGCCCCTCTGGGAGAAGGGCATCTTCCTGCTCTCCTGTTTCTTCAGGCTCAGCAGGCACCACCTGGGGAGGCCATGCTTTGATGACAGAAAGGATACAACTTCTGATTTCTAAGCCTTCAATCCTGTGTGAGAGTCTCAGTTTCTTGGTGCAGAGGTTTGGGGTAGGATGGGAGAACCACCAGCTCCTGGGTGTTCTGACGACCCTCAGAGTTGGAGTTGGGGGCTCTGATGGGACTCCAGGATCCACAGCCTCTCCCTGGCTAGCTGGGCAGGGCTGGATGGGGAGGAGCTGAAGATCTGTGCTTGCTCAGCTAACCCAGGTGGGAAACATAACTCTTTGGTTAATGATGGACAATGGTTCCTAGTCTTCCTCCTCTGGAGTTTTAGCTGTGTCCTTATGGTGTTGTTGTTGTTATGTGCCATCAAGTCAGTTCTGACTCACAGAGACCCTGTATAGGATTTCTGAGGAGTGGCTGGTGGATTTGAACTGTCAACCTTGCACTTAGCAGTCCACTGCTTATCCTGGTGCCACACCAGTTCTCCGTCTCTCTCTATTGTTGTTGTTGTGTGTGACTGTGTGTGTTCTGACGTATAGGGACCCTGTATAGGGTTTCCGAGGAGCAGCTGGTGGGTTTGAACCATTGACCTTGCAGTTAGCAGTCCAGTGCTTATCTTACAGCATCACCCTCACTATGTTGTTGTTGTTAAGTGCCGTCAAGTCAGTTCTGACCCATAGTGTATAGGGTTTCCGAGGAGCAGCTGGTGGGTTTGAACTGCCAGCCTTGTGGCTAGCAATCCAATGCTTATCTTACAGCACCACACCCTTACTATGTTGTTGTTGTCAAGTGCCGTAGAGTCAGTTCCAACCCATAGTGAGCCTGTATAGGGTTTCTGAGAAGCAGCTGGTGAGCTTGAACCGCTGACCTTGCAGTTCAAACAGCTTTGCAGTGTGGCGCATTAACCCACAGAGCCACACCAAGACTCCACTCTCAGTATAGCCACCTCTAAGTCTAAATCTAAATCTTTTTATAATTTCTCATTATCTGTACCAAAAGTTGGGAAGGGGGACGAAGAAGGTTGTTTAACCTTGTTGTTGTTGTTGTTGTTAGGTGCCATGGAGTCGGTACTGACTCCTAGCGACCCTATGTACAACAGAACGAAGCACTGCCCGATCCTGGGCCAACCTCACAATTGTTGCCACATTTGAGCCCAATGATGCTGCCACTTTGCCAATCCATCTCATTGAGGGGGGGTCTTGCTCTTTTTCTCTGACCCTCCACCTTACCAAACATGATCTCCTTCTCCAGAGACTGACAATATGTCCGAAGTATGAGAGATGAAGTCTGGCTATCCTGGCCTCCAATGAGCACTCTGCCTGCACAAGGCAAGTGGGCTGTTTTGTGTCTGATTTCAGGGGGACAAAGTAATGCAAAGGCGTCTCTATAGAAATCCACTCACTGCCATCATGATTCTGACTCATAATGGATGACCCGATATAGGGTGTCTGAGACTGTAAATCTCTATGAGAGTCATCAGCCTCATCTTTCTCCTTGGAGTAGCTGGTAGGTTTGAACGGCCCACCTTTTCACTTAACAGACCAACACCTAACCCAGAGCACCACCAACATTCCTTTCTCTGTATAAATGGACCTCAAATACCATTGCTATTAATAACTGGTATTTATAATGGGCTTGGTGACATGGCAGGATAGTACACTGGACTGCAAGGTCAGTTTGAACAGCAACATCAGTGGTTCAAAACTACAAGCCACTCCTCAGAAACCCTATACAGGGTCACTATGCATCAAACCCAACTCAATGGCATGTAACACCACCACCACCACCACAATGGGATTAGTTTAAAGGTGCAGAAAGGTCTGTTATGGATGGCCATTCAATCCTCATGACAACTTTACATGTTTATTGGTCTCATATTTTTAGGAAAGGAAACTTAGGCTTAGAGGTGCCCGAGGTCAGGTTGTTGGTACAATGGCATTACTGGGCTTAGGAGTGGGTTTGTCTGGCCCTGGAGGTATGCTCAGGGCCACAAGCTATCCTGTTTCATTGTGGCAGCCTCACCCATTTCTGGTGGCAGATGTTCGCAGGCTGGGGAGATGGGCAGCAGCAGCCACAGCCCCCATTACTGCCTCTCAGTTTGCCTCCCAGCCCTCTTCTGAGAAAGAGACTCATAGGTAGATGAGCTACGGTCACAGGAGCCAAAGGAATAACGTTTTAGGCTTTCATACCCTGTGAGATTGATGGAGATTCCTATTGGGCACCTAGAAAAAACCCCTCCGGTTCCCTCTCAAACACCAGCAACAAGCACAAAGACAACTGGGTGAGAGACTCCCATAATGCACTTGGCACACACTGAGTGCTCAGTCAAGTCAAGAGCAGGTGTTTATTGAGCATTTTCTATGCTCCAGCTGTCTAGGTGTGGGATATCTTCAATCCTCCTCAAAAACCTATAAGGGAGCCACTGGCATGTGTCTTTAACAAATGGTCAGCATCTTGCCAGAGTAGACACACAGCTTCTGGACTACAAACCTAGGCAACCCAGTTTCAGTGGGTTTGCTGAACTGAATTTTCTCCTAAAGGAAATGTGGAGTTGTCATAGGTGGAAGGTCAAAGTAAGAGCACAGCCATGGTATTTCAGAGAAAAATGAATGGACTCGTTTTAATTGGACATCTACAGACTTCACTTCAGCAGTGGTTATATAGCAGCAACTGTATGTATAACCTACTGGAAATCACATGGCTATACTGTGGGCCAGCTTGCCCAGAAGGCCCCCGAGAGGAACATAAGGATGGAATCGGGTACCTTTCTCTCCTCTGATGGTCCCGGGGAGCCAAGCGTGGCTCCGATGTAGTGACTTCCTCAGGCTCCGGTATTTTAAGAGCTCTGGCTTGACGCTGTTCCATTTGGGAGGCCTTCTCCCTAGCATTTGGTATGGAATTATTACCAAATGCTAGAGAGGAACCCTGCCAAATGCTGTATATCAGCTAAAACCCAAACTCCTAAACAATGAAATATTTATAATAAAAACAGACCCCAGAGAGGATGCAGACTGGGGTGCCCAGCTGCTAAAGGACTCCTAGCGAAGGTGTTCTGAGTCAGTCTTACCTGCAGGCCAGGTGTAGCTGTCCAGCGAGCAGGTGTCCGGGCAGGAGCCATGAGTGTGACTGTGTGAGGATTCTCTCAGGCAGACAGGAAAACCTGGAGGCAAAAAAAAAAAAAACCACCAAAAAAACCAAGCCAAACCCCTGAAGGCACGGCTCAGTCTTTTTTCTCTGGGGTCTTGGTGTAGGATAAGCTGTAGGTTAAGCACTGGACTGTTAATGGCATGGTCCATGGTTCAAACTCACCAGCTATTCCTCGGAAATCTTATACAGGGTAGCCATGAGTCAGAACTGACTCGATGGCACTTAACAACAACAACAACAACAACATCCCTCATCCCTGGTACCTAGTGAAGTGCTCATCATTCAGTAGGTACTCAATAAATGCTGATTTCCTGCAAGCGTCTACACATCCCGGAACAGCAAAACCTTGCCCATCTGGAAGCCACAGGGAATGAGATCCCGACAGCTGAGTTTCCCAGATAGAGCCATAAATTATTTTCATGTAACATTTTCAGATGGAAATATTTCTGAGATGCCGTGCACATTTCCTTTCTTTAGTACTTGGAGAATGTGGAACACCATTAACCTTTCCATAATGGCCCAGGGTTACCTCTGTGAACCTCGGATGCTGGGTGGAGGGAAGGCAGCCCTTGAGGCTCTCTGTGCGTACAGGCATTGCCCTCCATTCACGGCCCTGCCATGATGCTTCCTTAGTCTTTCGGTGTGCCTCCTAGAGATTCTGTGTTCTTCCAGTACGCGCTCTTGACGGCTCGTCTTTCCTTCCTATGTGACCATTGCTAATAAACCAAGAACCCAGACTCTAGGCTTATTAGGATTTTGTACAAAATAAGCAATACTCTGCTTTCATGGAGCACCTGATAGGTTTAACTGTAGGGTTTGTAGTCACTGGGGCTGCACTCAAAGTCATTTCTACGTTTCTGCTTGATTCATGGCTATTTCTCAGAAAAAGGAAGATATCGCTTGGAGAGAAACTAGTTTTCATCAGTGGTGCTCAGGAAATCCCTGGGAACCATCTCTAAATTCCCTTCTAACACCAGAATTTGCAAACACTTTCAAAAGAACAGCACTTCTTAGGATTTTAAGCTTTTAACAACAAGCAAAGCATGTTGGCTATTATTTGCCCCCTTTGGATGATCAAGAAACAGGCCCTGAACAAGATCACAAAGGACTAATTACCTAGTCTGGACACAGCAGCAAGCGATGACTCAGTGGAGCCCTAGGAAGTCAGGATCCCAGCAGGGAACATGCGCTCACTAAAGGGGATACTCAAAGGAACCCTATAGGCTAGAGTGGAACTGCTATGTAGGGTTTCTGAGACTGTAAATCTCTATGGGAGCCAACAGTCTCGGCTGTCTCCTGTGAAGCAGCTGGTGGGCTTGAACAGTGTGGTAAAGTGTTCTCACCTAAAGGATATTTAAGGTGAGTCTAGTGTGGACCAGATTGAGAGAACCCACAAAGGAGGTGAAGTGCCCAGGGATAAGGACCCTTAGCAGTGACAGTGGGCAGGGACTCCACACCACATGATGCAGGGAGGGAAGAGCTCCTGGAGCCTTGGGGGAGGTGGGAGTCTCAGGAAAGGGCAAGCCACAGGATGGATGAACAGATCTAACGGAGCCTACCAAACCCAGACCCAGTGGTGTGTGGAGGGGCCTTCCCAAACGCCCCCTCCTCCAGTCTTCTTGATTGTCGCTGTTGCTGCCATTGCTTAGCCTGAGAATAATGGAGCGCCAAGCATGGCTCTGCAGATAGCACCTCCTGGGGTACAGAGCAGGGTAAAGAAAGAGGACAGGGGATTAGGAGTGGCAATGTGAAGCTCCAACAACATCTGATGTAAGCAAGGATGAGTCATAGCAGCCGGTTCTAAAAGTATCTCCCTGTGGCTCACTGTGTCTGTTGTTGTTGTTGTTAAGTGATGTCGAGTCGGTTCTGACCCATAGCGACCCTGTATAGGGTTTCTGAGGAGTGACTTGGTGAGCTTGAACCACCAACCTTGCAGTTCAAATGGCTTTGCAGTCTGGCACATTAACCCACAGTGTCACACCAGTACTGCAAACACCCTGCCAGGTGGGAGGGGAGCCTGTTGGACTTGGTACCTTCTCCAAACAAACCACTTGTCAGGTCTCCTAGCTCAGAGAAACGAGTTGTGGGTAAGTTGCCTCCCAGAGCAAGTGCAAGATAGTGCTCCACTTCCTTTTCTGTTGGGCCCTGCTTAGCAGAGGGAGCTGGTCAGAATTGAACTTATGTTTAGTAGTGAAAGTGCCTGAGTCTGGAAAATGAGCACCCAGAGCAACTTAGGCTGCATTTTCTGAATGAGTTTCCTAGGGTAGCCATAACAGTGTGCCACAATTGGGTCCTTTATAAGAACAGAAGTTAATCGCCTCACAGTTCTGTAGGTAAGTATCCAGCAGCTGTGTATCAGCAGGGCCATGTTCTCTTGGAAGGCTCTAAGAGAAGTCCTTTCTTGTTTCTTTCAGCTTCTGGAAGCCCCAGATGTCCCTTGGCTTGCAGCTGCCCACAGCCCCATCGTCTCCTCTCTGGGTCTCTTTTATAGACAATATACTATGATTGTGTTCAGACCCAATATGAACTCCTGATAACTGGTAACATCTTCAAAGCCACCCCCCCTCCCTTTTTTTTTTCCCAAACAAGATCACGTTCACAGGTACAGGAATTAGGACTTCAAAAAATCTTTTTGGAGGACACAAACCCATCATACTCCTCTTCCCTAAATGTTAGTCTTTGAATCAATAAAATGGAGATTGTTCATTCGAGTCTTGGTTGTTGGGAGGTGGGAATGAGGAAACAGGAGAGATGATTCTTGGTAAACTTGAAGGGACAATATAAGTGAGAGATTTATATTGTTTGGATGGAGGTCCCTGACACCTGGGGCGCATTACCATCTCTTCTCCAAAGGGTAGAACCTCTCCATGCCTGCGGAGGCATGTAAGGTGGTGGGCTGTGCTTGGCATTGGTGGGTCACCTAGTGACTAACCAAATCAGCTGAATTTCACCTCAAGGGGTTAACTGGTAGGGCTTCCTTCACCACTTTGCCTACAGCACACCTGTGGCAAGTGTCTCCTCTCCCCTCTGACACTTCCCAGGTACAAGATTCTTCCCACTGTTCCACCATTCCCAAAATCTGTAGTATGGGTACTTTGTTAACTTAAAAGATTTGTTGATGTGCCCACTGAATGAAAGTTAGACAACACCAAATCTATCAACAATAGAAACAAAGTCACCTGGAATCCCAACCATACAGAATCTCCATTATTACGTGGGTAAATTCCCTTCCAGCCCTTTGTTTGCTCTTTGCATTAAAATATATGTAACAAACAAGTATGGGTCATAGAGGCATAGAAAAAAGACTGGAAGGATATTCTCTGTAGTTAATTTTAAGTGTGCACATTGCTAAACTCAGGGTCAGCAGTTCGAAACTACCAGCTGTTCCGCAGGAGAAAGGTGAGGCTTTCTGTTCCCGTAAAGATTTACAGCCTTGGAAACCCTGTACAGGGTCACTATGAGTCAGAACCGACTCCACGGTACATAACAACAACAACAACAACAACATTTGCCTGACGTGAGAGTATACTCATCTTTATCTATGTGTCCATAAAATAGGGATCGTGTTGTAAAAGAAGTTTTGTACTTTGATTTTCATTTTCAAATTATGCTGTCAAATGAATCAATAGA
This sequence comes from Chrysochloris asiatica, assembly GCF_000296735.1. Taxonomy (NCBI): domain Eukaryota; kingdom Metazoa; phylum Chordata; class Mammalia; order Afrosoricida; family Chrysochloridae; genus Chrysochloris; species Chrysochloris asiatica. Next base: position 3,262,156 of record NW_006408622.1, read on the forward strand.
TTTTTATTAATGCAGTGTTTCTCAAATTGTAAAATTCTCTTCTTTCCCAGGAGTCAACAACCTCTTAGACCATTGGGAGCCATAGGGTTTTCACTGACTAAATTTTAGAAGTAAATTGCAAGGACTTTCTTCCTAGTGTGTCTTAATCTGGGAGCTCTGCTAAACCTGGTCAGCATCATTTGTTGTTGTAAAGTGCTCTTGAGTTTGTACCTATTCAGAGCAACCCTGTAAACGGTTTCCAAGGAGCGGCTGGTGGATTTGAACCTCTGCTTTTGTGGTTCAAGCTGACCTTGAGATTTAGTGTTTATCCTACAGCACCACACCAACAACATGCAAAACTCCCCTAGATGGGCTGTGGCTGCACATAGGGTGCTTAACCAGGAATTGAACCCACGTCTCCTGAATGGAAGGCAGTAAGTCTAATACTGAACCACACTTCCTCCACTTTCTTTCACCAAACACTGGCATTTTGTGGAACATGGAGATGCTATTTTAGTACACAGTATCAATACCAGGTGGTTAATTAACTCACTCATTCATTTAGGAACCGTCTACTGAGTTCTTGAGACGTGGCGGCCTTGTGCTCACTGTTAGAGATGCACTGAAAAGACCCTCTGCCCTTGGAAAACTCCCAGTTTAATTCCAGAATTCAGGCTGAGGATGTGCATGGGGGAAAAGACTCCATGTCCTACACCAAGGTCAAGGTCTGAGGCTCAACTCCACGTCCTCCTTGTCCCCACAGGGTCTGACAGAGAGCTACAAGCATGCCACATGTGTTTTTCCTGGGTTATATCTAACACTTCTTACTCTACTGTGCCCCTGCAGGGCCCTTGTACTAGCCAGCCTTCTTTCTTCCACATGTTCAGGTCTTCAGCTAACTCTTCTCCCTCAAATGCTCCACATGCAGGTGGCACCCAAGGTCAGAAGTCATGTTTCCATCAGCCTGTCTCCCCCCAGTAAAGCCCTTTCTCACTGAGCAGTAATGACATTCCCAATGCCAAGGGCTCCTGCTGTTAATTTCATCTTTAAAACCTTTGCTTATTCCAAGTCTCACTGGTACAAGGATGAATTCTTACAAGTCATGTATTTTAAAACAGGCTTTCCTCTAGAAATTAGCTTCCGGAATGTCAGTTCTGACGTGTTGCCTTTTGTAAGGAAACAGAACACATTCTGGAACCTGGTGGGAAAGCCAGCGACAGTATCCATCTGGCAAATATTTGATCTTATCTTGGGTTTATTTGGATGTGCAGCTCTAGAGCTGCCATGCACTGCCTCCACTCAGCTTCCTTCAAGGGGTAAGCAGGTGATCTATTTCCCTCTGCCTCTGTTCTCTAGTGCTGTTGTAACAGAAACACCACAAGTAGGTACCTGTAACAAACAGAAATTTATTCCCTCACCATTTAGGAGGCTAGAAATGCAAACTCAGACTCCCGGTTCTCGGGGAAGGGGTTCTCTCTTTGGCAGCTGTTGAGTACAGTGCCTTGTCCCCAGTCAGCATCTGTAGGTTCAGCATTTCTTAAAGATCTTCAGACATCCTGGCATCAGTCTTCCTCCGGATCTAGGAGCTTTACAGTGCCGGGACCCAGGCCCACAGGGTGCACTCCACTCCTGGACTCCTCTTTCTTGAAGGTAGCAGGTTCCTCTGGGCTCTACTTGCTTGTTGAATCTCTTTTCTTGCTCAAGAGAGATTGACTCAAAATACAGCCTAATCTGTAAATTGCACCTAGCCTCATTAACATCATGGTGGTGGTGTGCTGTGGCGCCGGTTTCAACTCATAGTGACCCTGTAGAGAGTTTCCAAGGCCGTAAATCTTTACAGGAGCAGAAAGCCTCATCTTTCTCCTGTGGAACAGCTAGTGGTTTCGAACTGCTGACCTTGAGGTTAGCAGCCTGATTCGTAACCACTAAGCTACCAGAGCTCCTTCATTAACATCATAAAAGTGAGAATTTACAACACATAGGATAAGTACATCAGATTCAGGCTGATCACATCAGATCACATCATGGGGTGATTACATCATTATGTACCTACTAGATCACATCACTGTAGAACTACTAGATTACAACATCACAGGACTACTAGATTGCATCATTATAGAACCACTAGATCACATCATTACAGAACTATTAGATTACCATCATTATGTAACTACTAGATCACATCATTACATAACGACTAGATTACATCATTATAGAACTGCTAGATTACATCATTACTGGACTACTAGATCACATCATTACAGAACTATTAGATTACATCATTACTGGACTACTAGATCACATCATTACAGAACTATTAGATTACATCATTACTTTACTAGATTACATCATTACATAACTGCTACATTACATCGTTACATAACTGGCAAACCACTGACAATCATGACCTAGTCAAGTTGCCACATATTTGAGAAGGTAAGATTCAATCCATGGTACCTTCTTTCTTTTGGCACTTCCTATTGGACAAGGGACTTTTAAGTGACTGAAATGAACCTTTCTATATCAGAAAACCCTCACTTTTTCATAGCATCCATCATAAAAGTCAGGCAGTCTTTAAATAGAAGCATCTCAGGGCACTAACATGCTGGCCCTTGACTCAAAAAGTTGTATTTGGCTTTGTGTGGTGTCTGGGTAGATTTCATGTAGACAGCATGGTAGGGACATGGTAGGAGGATGTAGCTACTCAATGTCACTTCAACAACAACAACAACAAAGTCATAACATGGAGTCTTGGTGTGGCACTGTAGGATAAGTACAGGACTGCTAACCATACTAACCAAAAGATTAGTGGTTCAAACCCACTTGCCGATGCTTGGAAACCCTCTACAGGGTCACTATAAGTCAGAACCAGCTTGACAGCACTCATCCACAGTCATGACCTGACTTTTGGTTAAGTTCTAGCTACACTAGTGACTTAGTTGGTGTGCGCTGTTGGAAAACTGGCTTTCCTTAATTAGCGACTGTGTTTCCACCAGGCAACATCAGGAAGGCCAACTTTACTGCTGCACTTGAAAAGAGATGATTACTTCATTCTGCCCATGGGTCATCAGGCATTCCACAGATAATAGAGAAGAGAGGCAAAGGGCGAGAGTCCATCCAGACTATGGGTCAGCCCTCCCCAAAAGCCACATGTGACAAGGGTTTGGTATAGTTTGGCCCAATGGAGTGAAGGCACCAAATGGGGTGTGTGGAGGAGTATGGGCATATCTGATATTCTAAACATCTTACCAACAGGCTGTTGTTGTTGTTGTCAGGTGCCATCGAGTTGGAACCGACTCATAGTGACCCCATGCACAGCAGAACGAAACAATGTCCGATCCTGGGCCAACCTCACTACCACTGCCACATTTGAGTCCATCAATGATGCCACCTGGCCAATCCATCTTGTTAGGGGTCTTCCTCTTTTTCTCTGACCCTCCACCTTACCCAGCATGAGATACTTCTCCAGCGACTGTTCCCTCCGAACAATGTGTCCAAAGTATGAGAGACGAAGCTTAGCCATCCTACAGGAGGTTTCTGGGTACTGTGGATGGACATCTGTGTTGGTGTTTAGAGTTAGCGGAAAGAGCTGCTCACAAGGAGCCAGGGGCTGAGGTTGAGTGACATTTCCCATGGCCAGGCATGGAGTGGAATACCTTGGCTCCCACTCTGGGAATGCCAACACTTTTACACTGTCTCTACAACTCATCAAGTTCATTCCAACTCCTGGAAATCCTGTTGAATAGAGTGAATCTGTGCTCCAGTATGGTTTTCAATTATTGTGTTTTGGAGGTAGATTGCTAGACCTTTCTTTTGAAGCACCTCTGGGTGGGATGGAGCCTCTAATCTTTCGATTAGCATCCAAGCATGTTAACTGAATCACCCTGGAGCTGAAAAAATTAGATAGCATGGGGGAGGGTGCATTTTAAGTCCTACTGTCATTCTGATTTGATAAAATAGAACATTTTTACCTCCTAATGAGAATTCCAGAAGGCTTCCTCTGCATGCCGCCAGTTTTAGGTATAAGCGAGTGCCATACTCACTGCTTACTCACTGAGTTCTCTAACCAAGCTTGGGAGGTAGCTGCTCATTTTTCACATATAGGGGATGAGGCACAGAAAGGTTCAGTGACTTGCCTGAGGTTACACAGCTTGGAACCTGTATTCCTAGCTTCTATATGGTACTTCTACCCCACTTCTCCTTTGGAGCAATAGGAAAATCTCCATCAATGGCAAAAACAACTTGAGGACAGATCTAAGAAGGGGGAGAGCTGGGTGGGCAGCAGGCTCAGCTACTTGTGATGCTCATCTGACTGAAATACTGTCTGGAGACTTCCCTTCCCTGAGAGAGATGTACAGCCCAACTAAAAAGCTCAAGCAAAGAGAAACAGTCTTTCTTTAAAGACAAGGAAGTTCTATTTGTCCTTGTTGAGGACTGAAAGTTCCGCAGAGCTGAGGGATGGGGATAACAGGAACCTGGTGAAAATTGCACACCATCATTAGAATTAGAAAACCAATGTATTTGTAGCAAATGAGATTGCTTGTCTGAGGACCACCATCCTTGGAGTCTGTTAAATGTGCTGTTATACCTCACCTCCCATCCCATGAATCCATGGGTAAAGGTAGGCAGAGACATCAATGGGGGATGGACAATGTGGGGCAGCATTTTTTGGAAACAAAGTTGGCAATGTTGTTCATCAGGGTCTTCAAAAGCCCCCATACCCATTGACCCCCTAGTTGCACCTCTGTCAGCTGGTCCTGAATAGCACAGCAGAGATGCAAACGAGGAAAATCTTACCTGCAATACTGTTTGTTAAGAGAGCAAAAAATTAGAAACAATTGCAAACCATTTAAATGTTCCCAAACTTAAATGTTTCCAAATAAGAGATTGTTTAAATAAATTATGTTGCATCCATTTTGATGGAACATGATGTAGCCATAAAATCATGTTTTCAAAGAATATTTAATGACCTGGAGAAATACTGTGCGCTACAAGGTCAGAGAAGAAAAGCAGGACACAAAATTGTTTCTACAGAGTGATTCAAAGTTTGTAAAAAATAATAGATATGCCCAGAAAAACGCTAGGAGGAAAACCCACAAAAGGCTAAGGGCAAGATACAGCGAGAGACAATGGTTTTCTTTGTACATGTCAACATTTTCTCATTTTTCTTCAGTATGCAACAAAGATGACTTTACAATAGAAAACAATCATTAAATTTTAAAGGGTTCTGTAGGGCTTTCATGTTGTTGTTAAATGCCATTGACTTGGTTCCGACTCATAGCAACTCTGTATAGCAGGAATGGGGAACATCCGGCCTGCAAAATCATTTGGTCTGGCTCTGCCAAGGGAACCACAGTTCCAGCCATCACATGGTTGTTGTTGTTACTACTGTCAAGTCAGTTCCCATTCACAGGGACCCTGTATAGGGTTTTCAAGGAGCAGCTGGTGAACTTGAACCGCTGATCTTACAGTTCAAACTGACCTTGCAGTCCAGCACATTAACCCACAGCGCCACATCGGGACTCCATCACATTGTTGTTGTTAAGTGCTGTTGAGTCAGGTTCTGACCCATAGCTACCCTGTATAGGGTTTTCAAGGAGCAGCTGGTGAACTTGAACCACAGGCCTCCTGGTTCCAAGTTGACTTCGCAGTTCAATGCGTTAACCAACAACACCACACCAGGACTCCTCCATCACATTGTTGTTGTTGTTATTAAGTGCCGTCAAGTTGATTCCGACCCATAGCGACCCCGTATAGGGTTTCCAAGGAGCAACTAAGGGTGAGTTAATTAAATGTTTGACCAAATATAGCAGGCTGATTTTTTTATGTTGACAATTTTGTATGGCCCATTAATGATGCTATAAATTTTGGTAGAAAATAGCTTCCCCACTCCTGCTATATAGGGTTTCCAAGGAGCAGCTGGTGAGTTTGAACCACCGATCTTGCGGTTCAAACCCACTCTTAGAAGAAGATTGCCAGACCTTTCTTCTCAATACTTCTAAGTAAGTTCAAACCACAAATCTTTGCTTTAGTCTAGCACAAACTCTTTGTGCTAAGGACTCCCATGATTTTAGGCCAAATTGTTCATGTATGCATACATTAATTTTTTTTCATTCAATTCACCAATAAAGTATTTAAATCAGTGCCTGGTACATGGTACAAACTGTTTCTGTGTTGGTAATGATCTGTTAATTCCTTGATTAATTCCATCAACATTTCCTAATGCCCTGCACTGTGTCAGGGTTGGCCTGGGTCTAGCGATGAGTCCAACTTGCTGCCTCCTGGAAGTTTATAGTCTTAGATAGGATGGGGGCTGCCACAAGAAAAGCCTTAGAGGATACCAAGTCAGAGGAAGCCCGGAGAAGTGGGTGTGGACTTACCTGTGTCTCACTCACATGACGTGATTTGTCTTTACTCAGCAGGAGGTTCTACCTTTGCCTTCCCACATCGTCAGGTACCAGACACCAGTCTCTGCCCTGCCTTCCTACCGCATGCACAGAAAGCCCAGAGGAACTCCAGAACCCTGGGTACAAGTGCCACCTAGTTCCAGAGCCTCTCTGATCAGTACAAGCCCCCACCCCACCCATCGAACCCTACTTGGTTTCTCTCTTGCGGTCTGGTGCCATCAAGACACTTATCTGACCCTTAGCACACACACTCGCCTCCCAATTTTACCTTTCTGTTTCTCCAAGATTCTTGAGACATGACTCCTTTTTGGTGGAATTAAAATTGAAAACGAAGTCTCTATGGTGATGAGGCATGTCTAACCACCTAGCCCACCTCCCACCATGAATCCATGGTCTGTGCTCTGAGCAGCCCCTGAGGAAGGCTGGTCATGGTAGGTGGTTCTGAATCTAAAGCTATATATAGGTTGACGTCTACTGACACACGTACTCTCTTTCTCTCGCTCTCTGTTTTTTGCCTAACTTTTCTGTTATGCTCATTTGTTTCCCAGCTGCTTCCTGAAGAGAAATACTGCCTGGAAGGTAATAAATATCGGCAGCCACTCAACTGAAGGACCTCCTGGGGTAGTCTGCCCCAACCCTTATAGACCAGCTCCTAGCTATGAGCCAAATACTGACTGATAATAATTTTTGAAAAATGATATTTTCATACTCCGTTTTGTAACTCGCAACTCTTCCCCGGGTAAAATTAGGGCTGCAAATGGGAGCTTTGGAAATGCAAAACTAGGTGGACATATTTTGAAAAACCAAAACTGAACCCCCCCCCCCCAATCCAATTTTTAGCCACCATATAGGACAGAATAGAACTGCTCTTTAGGGTTTCTGACTCTGTAAATCTTTACAGGGAAAGACAGCTCCTTGGCTGGTAGGTTCAAACTGCTGAACTTGTTAGCAGCACTATACATAATCCACTATACCACCAGTCTCCTTAAAACAGGCAAAGGGAGTGATAAAGGCCAAACTGTCTTAAGAAAATTAGCTTGTGAATATGTTCCAGTAGTTGCTTTTCATAACTTGATACTTTGTCTTGATTTATAGTCTCTAAAACTTACAAATTTAGAACATAGTCAATGCAGCACAGGGCAGAAAGCCCACTAGCTTCATGGCACTTTCCTCTCCAAGCCCCCCAGAATTCATAATATCTCTGATAGACCACCATGTGCTCTGTATTTGTCTAGTACAGTCCAGCTCCACAGTCTAACAAAGGAGCAGGAATACAGAATTGTGTCTGCTAGGGTTCCCAACATTTTCTTGGCCTTGGGCTAACGTATGAAAAGACAGTGGGTTGTTTCTGCTTTAAAATGTAATCATGATGTAGAAAACTTAGAACGAAAAATAAATTACCAGGACTTTATTATTTCGGAGCTTGACTATTCACTTTACAAAAGACATCGTATGTTGAGATGTCTTAATTAACTAGCCTTTCCAGTGCAGTCAATCAGACTCAATTTACAAAAATTCAGTTTACAAACATCTTCTCTGGACCGGGGCTGTTATGCAAAGCAAGGTCCACTTGTAGTTTTAAAACAAAGCACAACTTTTTTATTGTGAATTGGGTGAAGGTTTACAGAGCTTCGCACTCAACAAATCACACACTTGGTTTCATCTTGCTGCCAATTTTCTCAGTGTAATAGCATCCCTTATCCCACTTTCTGCTCTTTCTTGTTTGCATTCTGCCTTCTTTCCCCATCCTTCTGAATTTTGTCCTTGGGTCAAAGCTGTCATTATTATCTCAACTGGGCGACCATTCTACGATGTCCATTTCTCACTACTATTGCTGTCTGCCCTGTCTACCACTTGTCTGAAAATCCAACCACAGGGGTGAGTTCAGTTCCATACCTGAAGGGTGACCAAGGCCACCTGTAGCTTTAAAAGCAATCAGACTTTTGTGAGAGTTCTTGGTATCTGCGCAGTACTTCTTGCTCTCAAGAATTCTGGCACGTTCTTTGGCTGCTGGTTCAGGAGTCATGCTTTGCTTTTTGGAGTCACGCTTGCTTTAGCCTTGCTCTTGAATTCTCTGGTCCCTGGCCCTAGCTTTCTTCTTTTTAGGTGTCAAGTGCTAGATGTATGAAGAAGACTCATTTTCTAGCCAGAAAACTCAAAGTAAATGGTTGACAAAGGAAATTAATTGGCTCCAAGCTGAAAGGTACAAGGCTTGGTTGGATGTAGAACTTAAACAACATACCCAGGGCATTTTCGTTTTCTCTGTTCGGTGATGTGCTGAATTGGCATCATTCACACTTTCCTCTTGGTGCTCTCTCCACAGCTCTCTTCTCCTGATGTGAGGTTGGAGATTACAGTGAAGTAGGCGTTCAACCTCTCCATTCCCCTACACTTCAAATCAAATCAAATCCCAAGTTTCATTCTAATTGGACCAACTTAGGTCACATGCCTATCCTTGAGCCAATCACATTGTTAGAGAACTATGATGCACTGATTGGCCACAACCTGAGACAAATGTCCTACCCCAGATGTCTTCAGAATGGGAAAAGGAAGGCAGGGTTTTTGGCTGGAAGAAAGAGCATGCTATTTGTTGTTGTTGTTGTTATGTGCCGTGGAATTGGTTCTGACTCATAGCGACCCTGTACAGGGTTTCCAAGGCTGTAAATCTTTACCGGAGCAGGAAACCTCATCTTTCTCCCATGGAACAGCTGGTAGTTTTGAACTGCTGTTCATGAGATGGGAACAACAAATATACTGATTTCCACCATCTGTTTTTTTGTTAGAAATGCCAGAATTGATGTCTGACCTTTTGAGGGGCACATGGGACAGTGCACTTTGGGTCTTTGTTGTTAAGTGCCTTCGAGACAGTTCCGACTCATAGCAACCCTATCTATATAGGGTTTCTAAGGAGCGGCTGGTGAATTTGAACTGCCGATCTTGCAGCTCAAACTGATTTTGCAATCCAGCGCATTATCCTACAGTGCCATGCCTTTAAAGGGGTTTAAGTAAAGGTGATGGTGAAGATAGAGAAAGCCTTAGCCTGACAGGCCTTCTCCCAGGGGCTTCCTTGACTATGGGCCAATAGCTCATGGCAGAATAGCCAAGTAGGTCAGGTTCTCCTGGTTTCTTCTACTCAGAAGGTACCATCTCTGAATACTGTTCTCAGGGGAGCTTGAAACCCTACTCATACTTCAAGGTCCGTGAGTGAGAAGTCTTCAATTTAGCCTCTGTAGGAAGAGACACTGCAGCAGCTGACAAAACCATTTATGCAAGGGAAGGGGACCTCATTGTGGAAGCTCAGATAGATCTGAGCTGAGTAAAGGAGGGCTACCAACTCAGAGATGATAGCCTGTTGGACCACCTGAAATTGATGAGGAGTCTCCATCATCACATGAGACCCAAAAGGCATCCAGACCAATTCCCCATCTAACATATGCCTACAGATCTCTCAGCATCTTTTCTTTGCTTGGATACACTGAAAGTGTATTTGCTAGAATTACTGACTCTGTGATCAAAGGAGCTTTACAGATCATTAGAGGTTATCTTTTTAGAGAGAGAGAATACAGAAGTTAGGGGGAAGAGTGCATGTCTACTCACAAGTGTTTCCAGACCGCCCGTCCACACCAGAGCCCAAGCAGGTTACCCTCCCTTTCAGATCATCTTCACTCTTGGTAGCAGGAAGGACCAGCTCAGCTCAATGGGCATTTCTAAACCTACTGATTGATACCAAGGTGTGTGTGTATGTGTGTGTGTGTGTGAGACAGACATATGAGGAGGAGAGGACAGTGAGGAGGAAAAGATGAGCAATCAACAAACAAAACCCAAAGGACCGTTGAGATGACAGCATGTTCCACTCCAAAGCAGTGATATGGAGCCTTTTCTGAATCATGGTCACTTCTGAGACTCTAATGAAAGCCGCCATTGTTCTGTGAAGTATTACTTTCAAAGTCATCATCCCGACACTTACCAGAAGGGTGCTGATAGTACTCCAGGAGTTCCTGAGTGGTGCAAACAGTTAAGTGTGTAATTATTAACTGAAAGGTTGACAGTTTGAAACCACCAAGAAGCACCTCAGAAGAAAGGTCTGGCAATCTGCTTTCAAAGTCACAGTCATGAAAAGCCCATCAAATGCAGCTCTGCTGTGTTTCTTGTTTGCGCAATGCAGTTTCTCCCAGGCCAGGCATGTGAGCTGGTCTAGGAGACATCAACGATTCCATCTTGATTTTCACCCACGGATATCACTCACTTGATTCATCAGCTCTGGCTCTGAATGACTTTCATAGGATTCAGGAAATCAGAAGGCTGGAGCTACCTTAAAGAAGATCCAGTGGGTGTGGACAACTATGGGCCTATCAAGAGACACGTGATAATTAGTTGAGTGTAGGATTCCTGGATTCAGGGATTGCTAAAGCACAAGGTTCCTGCCCTGGTCAGGCAGGGGAATAAGGAACACTGGAGGAACAGCAGCAATCAGTGAACCTTCGGAATAGGGCCAGAGCCAGGAGAAGAAGGATGCAGCAAGCCAAGAAATCCAGGCCCAAAGAAAAAGGATCACAGAGGCGCGATTTGATTTGTGGAAGTAGACACAAACCACACGTGGTAGGAGTGGTGTTCATGGGTGGGAGGAGTCTATGGGGGAACTTCCCAGCTGTGTTGGGACCCAAGTTTCAACCTCTAGAGTATGACAGGCCTAGGGCCGGGGCCCCTTGTTAGTTCTCCCTACCCTACTTTCACTGCCTGTACTCCACAACCTAGGGAGGTCTTCCTATGCTGCCCCCCCCCCCCCGCCTAAAGGAGTCTTCAGGAAACGCAGAGCGCATGGGCGTCAACAGGGGGCGCCGGCTAACACCCGGCTGGATCCATTTGTCCTGCTCAGGCCCTGGGGCGCGGCCTCCCATTTCTGGGCAATCATTACTCCACTTGCCCCCGGCACGCGGGGCCACACAAAACTTCTGCGGCCTTGGAACAGCAGGGCGCACCAGCAGAGTTCCCGCAGGCCGCCCGGAGCGCGGCCAGGACGCATGGCCTCGGAAGGCTGCAGGCGCCTGTCCTACCGGCCTGTAAGGGTCGCCCAGGGCCTGACAGCCACCGCTCAGGCCCATCCCGTCGGAGCCCAGACGAGGACCCCAGGGCAAGACCAGAACTGCTGGCCCGGCTTGGTGCCTCCCTTGGCCCTGGAAGGGCTGGCGGCTCGAGGGTTAAAAGGCGACCTCCACCCCCTTTCTCTCAGGGAGAAAGTGCTTTTCCCCAAGTCCATATGGCCACTTCCTTTCGACCTGCTCGGCCCTGCTCGCCTCTTTGTCCGAGCTGTCACTTATAAAGAATCACTTGACTTACAATAACAGGTTCAAAAGACGACAGAGTATAATCAGTTGATCCAGGAAGAATTGAAAAAAAGAACACCCCCCTGCTCTGGCTATCATTCCCATAGAGATATCATCGATGTGACTGCGATGCTAATTTCTATACAAGGAGAAAACACACACACACACACACACACACACACACACACACACAAAACCCTTGTATTTTGGAATTTGTTCAAAGAGAATTTCAGACACATCAGATTGGAAAATGCAGAGTGAATTCCTAAACTTTTTTTGGGGTGAGCATGGAATTAAAATATATATCCCTAGAGAGATTTAAGCAGACATTGTTTAAGAATCACACAGAACTAGCTTGTTGAGGGAAACCAATTTTCAACTCCCCAAAATTCCTGTAGAGAGGAGAGAGCGCGCACGCTGGCTTCTGGGAGGAGAGTCCGAAGGTTCAAGCAGTGGGGACCAGGCCGAGTATCCACCCGCGACACGCCTGGGGAGCGGACCAGGGACCACCTGCAGGGAAGGACCAAGACCCCAGGGCGGGGGTGGGGGTGCGGAAGGGGGACGAAGCTGCATCGGTCAGTGCCCGCGTCCCAGGCCAGGACCACTCTCCAGTCGCTTCTCTCCGCGAGAAGTTTTCTGTTCCGCTCCCCACTCTTGGGTGGTTTCCTTTGACTGAACTGGGGGGTGATGATTGAGAGATAGTGGAGTGCTTTTTCAGTGTCTTTGCTTTTTATGTATTGTGGTGCCCTGGCTTGAAACCCCCCGCCAGTCGTCTTGGGGGAACTGAGTTCGGGCAGGATGGAACAAGTCTTACCTTGTTCCAATGTTTTAAGTGAATCAATGTTTTAAGTGTCCCTGTGCCTCGGCGTTCTAAATAATCAATCTTTCTCCATCGCTTCTTAATCATGCACAACACAGGCCTTTCTCTCTTGCTCTCTCCCTCCGACTCCCTCCCTCTCCCACTCTCCCTCCCTCTCTTGATTTCCTTTTTTATTTGTCAACTCTTTTGGATTTTGCCTTTCTGGTATTAAAATGTCCCAATGTCACCTGCGAGCTTTTTCTTTAAAACAGGCTCCTCATTGTTGTATCTGGATACTTCTTTATTATTATTATTATTACGGAATCTTTTCCCCTCATAATGACACCAGGATCATTATATAATCTCGTAACAAAGAGGCTTTTGAGGCGCTAGCTTTTGTCAACTCTAGGACACAGGATCCATAATTGCATTATTCAGCTTCCCCCCTTCTTTCCCCTCTGCCTCGCTCCACAGAAACCCAACCTCACGCACCCCTCACATCCCCACCTGGTTACCTCAGCTTCTATTATTTAACAAAACGTTTGCCTAGAGGACCAACCTTGCAAAGTTGCCTTAAAAAAGTTATTTTGTTTGATAATTAAGTCCTGGAGCCCACCGCGCGATGATTATCATGCAACCATAAGGCAGAGAACCTGCGTGACGTTTTTCTCGAAGTTTAATTACCGTATGCTAATTTCCTTGCCTACTACGTGATTAATTAAAATCATATTTTCATAATCATTTGGCACTACTATTGTTTTAGAATTATTATGATCTCCTAAATAGTGTCTGTAAATAAAGTCGCCTCTAATGGCAGGCGCGGGAGGCGAGGCTGAGGACCTCGCCGTGTTTGTATTGCGGCGGCGGTTGGCAACATAACTGCCTTATTTACATTAAATACGCCACAAGGTTACAGCGCGGATCAACGTCATTTGATCGCTGATGACTCCCTTAAACGCCCGGGCTGTGACTGAATCTCCGCGTCCCGCTGTCCACCGAGATTCACCCGGGAGTTTTTTTTTTTTTTTTTTTCTTCCTTCCCTAGAAAAGAAACAGACTTTAAATAGTTTCAGGAGCAGGTAAGAATTACGCGTTTTCCTCTCCCCCTTTCCGTGTCTCTCTCTCTCTCTCTCTCTCTCTCTCTCTCCTCTCTCTCCGTGGCAATCTCTCTCCCTCTCGGCTGGATAAAAAATTCTTTAGTCAAAGGCAGGAATGCAAAGTAGTGACAGGCGAAGGGGCTGATATATGTCTCAGTAACGAGTCTGACAATCAGAATGTAGCTCTTGGAGAATAGATAGATTTTAATAAGTGTGTTTACATGAGCTCAAGGTCAGAAGCAAGCTGAGCTGTGTTAAATGGTTTCTTAGTTGCTAGACAGAGAGAAAAAATGGACGATCACACACCATTCTTTGTAGATTATTATATCAAGGGTTCAGTCTCTGGCTCATCAAAGCTAAATGCCGCAAGACCTATCTAGTTGCTGTGAATTATACCAGGGCGACAATGGAGAACGTTTTTAATGGTACAATGCATTTCACCTACCAGATAGGGGGAGGCCGATCCGGGGATGGGGATGTCTGCGGGGCTGGGTGATGAGTATCAATGAACGGGGCGATTCTGAAAAGAGGCAGATGAAAATCGAGCCCGCTCTGCCCCAGCTGGGCTGGGGACAGTTTGCAGGGCTCTGCCGAGTGGGCGAGCGAGGCGCGCGAGCAGGGCGCCCGTCCCCCCTCAGCCCCGGAAAATGATCAAGTCAATCATGTGGACATGTTTCATTATTCATTGAACACAATCTTTTACAACGCTCCGTTTACGTGCCCGAGTTTGCTCCCGACGCCCGCGTTTCAATGTTTAAGGTAAGGAAAACAAAGGTGGGTGGGGGGATCGTGGGGCGCGGCACGTTAAGGGGGGGGCCCGGGGGCGCGGCGGGTGGGGGCTGGCCCTGGCGCCCAGGAGGTGGCAAAGTGAGTTTGGACTCTTGGCGTGGCCCCCATACCCCCTCCCATCTCGGCCAGGCCTGTCGCCCGGCTTCTTCTCGCCCCATCAGGATTAAAAAATACGGTCTAATTAAATATCAGTGGCTGTGACGTTAGCGAGAGAAGCTGTCAGCAGGGTGGAAAGAAGCGGAAAGCCGAGAAAGCGGCGGCGCCGGAGCATCGAATGGCGCTCGAGAACTTCGGCGGCGAGCGGGCCCAGAGCCCGGCAGCCGCCTCCCGCGCCCGCAGTCCCGGGACCGTTACTTTGAAAAGCCGGCGCGGGGCTTCGCGCGGGGTGCGCGGGCGGACGCGGCGCATGCTCGGGCCCGGCTGGCGTCCCCCCGCGCGACCGCCCGCCGCTCGCAGGCCCCGGGAAACTTTCAAAGGGCCCGGGGGGAGCGGACTGAGAGGGGGCTGGGGCCGCGGAAACTTCTGCCGAAGTGACTTTCCCTCTTCGCTTCGCTGATTGCGACTCAGGCTCCCTCGTTCTCTTTCGCCTTACCAGCTCGCTGCGGGATTCCCGCCCCGCAGCCGGGGACAGAGCGGGTAATTTGTAATCAAATATATATTATATATGTATACACACACTCTCTCACACACACTTGCGTATATTTAGAAATCAAAGTTAGCTGATGATTACAATGTGTCAAACTTGCGGACATCCAGAGCCGCTGAGACCTGCCATTTTGTGATTTCGACCGCCTCTTGTGCCCCAGGAGCCGGCCAGGCGGAGGCCAACACTCGGCTGGGCCAGGGCGCCGAGGTCCGAACTTGCGACCCCAGGAACGCCGTGCTGTCTGCAAGCACGGGTGGCACCGGAGCACCTGCTTCGGTCCAGTCCTAGTCCTGAGGCCAACAGGGGCAGACGGATACATTTAAAATGATACTAATGACAATAACAAAGTGACAACAGGTTCTGGAGGGAACTGGGCTGGGAAATGAGGCCAATCAGTGTGTGCAAGTGCAGGCTTGGGGGGTTCTGGAAGGTGGAGGAGAGGGAGGGGTCCAGGGGTGTCTAGCAGAGTACAACTGGGGTTGTACATCCCTCCCCCAGCCCAGATGCTGGACTGGGGAAAGAAAGATGTTTGCTGATAAACCTTTCTATTTGCTTCATGACATTATTTTTTGGAGATGAAAAATTGAAGAAAACAGTCGTAGGCGTGACTCGGGATCTATTTTAGGCAAAAAAAAAAAAAAAAAAGGAAAGAAAAGGGGGGGGGAACATTTCTTTGATGATGAGTAGGAAAGTGTCCAGATCTCGACTTGCCCATCTGTTGCAGTTTTGCAAATAATTTAAAATATAGATATCTGTATATAGATGAACGTATGCGAAGTGAGGGAAGGTGGAAACGCAGGCGCCAGAAAGTTAGAAAAAAGGAAGGGGATGCGGGGGCAGAGGAGGAACTGAGACTGTTCCGTTAACTCTCACAGGAAAAACTCCATCAGGGCTGT
>NW_006408622.1:3278192-3322609 GCF_000296735.1 Chrysochloris asiatica
CCGCCTTTATTTTTCACGTCTGCATTGTGAGACGTTCCTGCTGTCCACCTCTTGGCTAACACAACCCTTGAGCCTTGAGTTAGGTAGAGGACCGGAATGATTATGGTGGGGGACAGGTGTTGAGGATGGCGGGGCAGTCCTTGGGTGGAGGTCTGGGAGAGCCAGGGCGGGGTCCTAACTCCTGACTCCGTCCCCTGCGGTGGCTGGGTTTTGTTTGCCGGATATTGTTATGTCTAACGGGTGACTCCGAGAAGACGTGATTTGTCAGCTACCTTCGTTTTCACTTTAGCTGAAAACACAGCGGCTGCGCGGCGTCCTGGCCTGTGGGGCTGGGGTGGCGGCTGCTCTGGGGGGTGCTGGCGGGACCTCACGTATACTCGCGAGGGCTAGAGGGCGGCCCGGAGGCTCGGGGCCAGGGGGCGAACTGGCTCGGCGGGTGAGTGCGCGCGCCGTGCCGGCCGCCAGTGCCTCCTGCGCCTTCTCTCGGCCGCCGCCGCTGCCGTGCAATTTAGCATAAATCCGACAGGGGCCGCGTTTGCTGAGCGCATCCAGCCGCCCGGCAGCCTGAGCCGGTGGCCAGGCCCGACTAGCCGGTGTAGACGCGGGGAGGGGGGTTGTTGGGGTAGGCAGGGGAGGGGCTCGAGAGCGCGTCGCGTCGACCCAGTCCCCAGTGTCCCCGACCAGTTGGGCAGCTCTGGCCTTTGCGCCCTCGCTCCCAGGCAAGGCTTAGATGAACTTGGGGTGGGGTGTGCGTGCTTTTAAGTCTGTGTATCTGTGTGTGGGGAGGTTACACCCGGAACGCAGTTTTCTTTCCAGTTTGATATCAGCAACTGGATTTTTACTTTAGACCGGCTTTGCTTACTGGGGGTGTGTGGGGGTGTTTCTTTCCCATCACTCACATCTTTGTTCATTGTTCACGGAGTGGAAGGCAGGCGACTTAAATGGACGAAAGAGAGAGGAAAAAGGGGGCCGAGGGAGAGGAAAAGCGGTGGCAAGGAGTGGAAAGGAAGAAAGGCATGGGCGAGAGCGCCCCCGCCCCGGCCAGGTCGGGTTTGAGGGTGAAACTGTAAACCTGCGCACGGAGGGTCGCCGGGAAAGTGGACATTACCGCTTTAATTAACTTCGAGATGCTCTGGCGGCAGGACCTGGCGTAGCTGTGACGCGCCCCCATAAATCTGCCCGGCCCGGGGCTGCTCCCACAACTCCTACAGTAGCGGCGCCAGATCCAACGCGCGCCACCCAGTCCGGAGCTCATTTGCATAATTGGATCTCCCCCCCACCCCCACTCCTTCTTCCTCCCTGAAACTTGTTTGAAAACCCAAGTGAAAACCACGACGACCTGCACGCTCAAAAGCGAGTGCCAAGTAAGTGCTCTGTTGTGGCCTCAGCGCGCCCGGAGGTTAGAGCGCAAAGCCGGTGAGCGGGGTGCCTTGGAGCTGCGCGCGTTCGGGCGGGCCTCCCGGCGAGGGCTGCTTGCCGACACCGGCTTTGACTACAGTTGTGGACTGCCTGGCTGGTTGCAAGCAGAACTTTCCGCCCCCCCCGCCCCCCATCTTCCGACTTTTCGGGACAGGTGAGATGTTTGGGCCACGCGTGTACCTGTGGTGAGACTCGGGAGGCAGTTTTTGGGGTGCGGCGCGGTGGAGTTGGGCATCTCCAGTCTGAACGCATAGTTGGTCCCAGCCGCCGCCTGGAGGGCAGAGCTGAGAGCGAGCTGGGCTGGTTGCTCTTCGTGCCGCGTCGCCTATGCAGCTCCTCGCCTAATGTCTCCCTATTATTCTAAGGTTTGTGTCTCTGGCCGTGAGTGTTGTGTGTGTGTTTGCGTGTGCGCATGTGTGTGACTGCCTGTGTTTTAAACAGAAAGAAAGAAAAGCTACCAAAACAAGAGCAGAAAGGGTCTCTTCCTTAGCATGCCCCTTCCCTCTCGCATCATCTGTATCTATCGCCTTGAAGGAGACGGGCCAGAGCTTCTTGCTAGCAAGCTTGAGGGTCACCCAGAGATGGACAAGTCTGTTGGAAATGTCATAAATTTTATAGACAAATCGTGACTGTATTCAGAAAATACCAATCCTTGTCAGGCAAGGCAGTGGTTTTATAGAATCCCAAGTTTTCTTAAAAATGCATACAATATAGTATTGTTTGCAGTATTCAAAGCCTTGGGGAGGGGGAAGTCAACTAGTTTGGGGGGAAGTATAACCCCAGTTTTTGTTTGGTGGGCCAGACTGGGGAGGGAATTTATGAGGAGTGGGCTCACCGGTCTGCCTGGAAGGGTCAGGGGGTATATCACTTAGCCTGGGGAGTCACAGAAGGGTGCCCCCCCCAACCCCTCTGGCCTAGGTTCTAAGAGAGCCTGGGACTTCTGGCTGGAGGCTGCTTTAGTTATGATGTCATTCTGATAGCCAAGTGCAAATGTCTCCTGATTCCACCATTAGCCGCCTCACTGATCTGCTTGGTAATGATAACACTGACGTCCAGCTCATTGACAAATGCAGGCCCATGGAGCTCTAGGAATTAAATGCCTCCCTCCCCACTGTGGAGGGTAGGAGCTGCCAGAAATCTTACCACTGGGCCCAGCCTTTGAACTTTCTTGGTGCCCAGTCCTTGGATGATAAGACCTTGTCCTGAGAGCCTTGTTTTCTCAAAGTTTAGAAAACTTTTAAGAGGCTTTGATTTCCATACTTCCTGTAACCTGGTAAAACTTGCATCCAATTGTGACATTTGGATTTGTTGGACATCCGAGACCCACCCCAGCTCCCTCTGAAGGCCTTG
Source organism: Chrysochloris asiatica (assembly GCF_000296735.1). Taxonomy (NCBI): domain Eukaryota; kingdom Metazoa; phylum Chordata; class Mammalia; order Afrosoricida; family Chrysochloridae; genus Chrysochloris; species Chrysochloris asiatica. The sequence continues at coordinate 3,280,962 of NW_006408622.1, forward strand.
GCCCTGAAGAAGTGACATCTGCTTCCTCCGTTCAGTTTCTTTAACTGTGACTTTATGTTAATATCACCACAAGTAAACCGGATTTAGTGTTGATTTTTAAATAGTGTACAATGATTTAAGATTTCTTTTGATTTACTGTTCAAATGAAATTTGCATAAATGTGATGAAAATGAACTTAACATCTGGGCATATGAAAAAAGGTTAGTACCTCATATGTCATCTGCAGAGAAAGCCTCTAAAATGCTTCCACCCTAAGCTGGGTTCAGGGAAACAGTTCCTGGAGACATAAATGGTAATTATGGAAAACCTGGAGAAAATGCTTTCAATAAATTTGCATTCTCTTGGACCAGTGCTCTGAAAACCCATCTTGTTGTGTGCCTGGAGTGTTTGACTTCTGAGCAGGCTTGAGATCCTCACAACTCAGCAACTTAAGTGCTGGCTGGGGCTGTCTTCATGGAAGACTTAAGGAAGACAGGGAGTGATGGTCACGCTCCTCTGGCCCAAGCCAGAGGCCAATAGCCTCCATTATTGGGGAGGACAGGGAGGCCTCCGGAGGTGCAGTCCTACTACCTATCCAGGGTTGCTCATTGGCTGCTGAAGGCAGTGCTGAGATGCGGAATCCTTGCAGTCTGAACCCCAAAGAGCTGACCCATCAGGTTGTTTACCCTGCCGTAGGTGACTAAAAACATTTCCATCAACTCAGACCTATAAAACCCACAAGCCCATTCATATGAACTCCATCTTACTTTCTAAGCAAACCAGGCTTCTCTCTGCCATAAGGAACTGAGAGTTAAACAGCCTTCCTCAAATGTGGTTGCCTTTTGCTCGAAAGTTGCCTATGAATGGCACAGGTGTTTTTAAAGTGCCTTGAATGGAGGGGTGAAAAAAAGATAGCTATGATGCTTGTAAGAATCTAGATGAACTTTTTTTTTTTTTTTTTTTTTTAAAGAAGAGTATCATAAAAGAAGAAAGCAAATAGATTTATTTTTTCCAGTTTGAATAAGGACAATTATAGCTTTTTAACATCTTTGGATTTAGTGTTTTTGATAAGCCTTTTAAGTAAGCTGAAATATCAGCTTGCATTTTTGTTCTCAGCATTATTTAAAGTGCGACTTGATACAAGTTTAAGACAGAAGAGTTTTCTGCAGGTCACCTTGTATCTGTGCTGAGGACAGTTCCCCCCCCCACCCCCCCCAACGGCATCTCTGATGGAGTCCCAGAGTTGTGTGAGTGCTTAGGGGTATTCTCTGTCCTATCTCCAGATGAAGGCTGAGATTTGGGTGTAGGTTGCTGGTCAGGTGACGTGATGCCATTTCTCAGGTCATTAGGACACTAAGGCTGGAGTTTAGAGTTCAAAAGTAAGACCTAGGTTCATGCCCATTGGTGAGGGGCTTCTGTGGATGCAGGCTTGCCCTTGCACACCAGTCCACCCCTCCATAGAGGGCACAGCAGGAGTGATGAGACTGTGGAAAGGCTGAAGGCAAAGAAGCAACTCCAGGGCAAGTTGGGGATGGAGACGAGGGTTCTGTCTGGCAGGCTGCAGCCACTTGCATGTTTTATATGATACCTGGTTAGGAGCTGGTTGGAATTTGGAGGCCTTTGGTAGAGGGTGGGGACCAGTTTTCCAGATCTAGATTCATTGGGCCCCATGAGTGTCCTAGAGGGGAGGACACATCATATATTGGGTCAGGATGAGCTAAACTAGGGAGTGTCCCACTGGAGTCTTGTTGTTGTTGTTGGTGGTGGTGGGGGGTGTGTGTGTGTGCATGCACACTTGGGGAAAGTATTGCCTATTGTTGTTAAGCGCCGTCAAGTCGGTTCCAACTCATTGCAGCCCTGTAGAGGGTTTCCAAGGAGCAGCTGGTGGGTTTGAACTGGCAACCTTGCGGTCCAGTGCCTTATCCTGCAGCGCCACATACAGGCACCTATTCTGAAATGATTTCCTTTTCATGTACAATTCCCCTAAGAATGGCCTTAGTGAGTTTATAAGTGTAGATTTATGGGGAAGAGTTGTTTGGAGCTGAAGTAAACGGAAGGAATCCAGATGGGGGCTACCATATATTCTCACTAGATAAGAAACCTGGTGAACACAAGCCGCATCGTCTCCATTTTCCTTTCCCTCTACCAATGAATGCAGAATTGATGGAAACTACATCAGGAGGGCAGGCCACTCAGCAAGCCACCTGGTGGGGCCATGGTCGTGCGTGGGGTGGGCTTGGAGCCTTCCGGGTCAGTTAACAGCCTCATCAGACTGTATTTATTACTGGCCATGGTGCTACATTGTGCGAGGACAAGCAGGCTTAGCTGGATTGCGTGGTTGGAGGGCTCACTCAACTTTCACTTTTAAAATTTGCTATAGTTTTTTTTTTATTTCTCTCTCTCTCTTTTATTTTATTATTATTATTATTTTTTGCTTCGTTTTGTTTTTGTTATTACTAAGGGCATCACAGAACATGGCTTTCCCAACCACTAAGCCTGCTGGCTGTTAGGTGTATTTACCATAAAAAATATTCAGAGAAGGGCGTTTTGATGGAATGGCCCAGATCAGCCTTCTGTGGCATTTGTCGGCCTAACCTGGCCATTGTATCTCTATAAACGGTTTGTCAATAATGACTGGATCATTCTTAGTTGTGGGAGTCTGCCCTGACTATCGCAGGATCCACGGCTAAGTGGCACCTCCCAGTTGGGACAATGAGAACTGTCTCCAGACCTTGCCAGATTGGGGAGAAATCAGCCCCACACCTTCCCTGTGCTGGACCTTCAGGGTCTGTTACAGTGAGAAATCTAGGTCCCTACAACATGGGGGGAGTTCTGGTGTGGTGCTGTGGGTTAATGTGCCAGACTGCCAAGTTGTTTGAACTGCAAGCTTGGTGGTTCAAGCTCACCAGCCGCTCCTTGGAAACCCTGTATAGGGTCGCTATGGGTCAAAGTCGACTCGACAGCACTTAACAACAACATTGGAGCTCTGGTAGCATAGTGGTTACGAATCGGGCTGTGAACCTTAAGGTCAGCAGTTCGAAACTATCCGCTCTTCCACGGGAGAAAGATGAGGCTTTCTGCTTCTGTAAAGATTTACAGCTTTGGAAACCCTGAACAGGGTCACTATGAGTCAGACTGACTCCACGGCACATAACCAACCAACCAACCAACCAACCAACCAATTGGCTAGAGTAGTGGCGCTGTGTGTTAATGCGCCAGACTGCAAAGCTGTTTGAATTGCAAGGTCAGCGGTTCAAGCTCGCCAGCTGCTCTTTGGAAGCCCTATTCAGGGTCTCTATGGGTCAGAACCAACTAGACGGCACTTCACAACAACAACAGCAATAGGACAGAGTAGAACTGCCCTATAGGGTTTCCAAGGCTGTATATACATGTTTACGGAAGCAGAAAGCCTCATTTTTCTCCTCCAGAGTGGCTTTCAGCTAGTAGCTTGGGCACTTAACCACAGTTATGTGCTAATCACTAGGTTCCAACTCATAGCAACCCTGCATAGGGCTTCCGAGGAGGTAAGCCTTAACTACCATCTTGTGGTCCAGTGCTTATACTACAGCCCCACACCAGGACTCCATAGCACCACTAGGTACCATAGTGATCCTTTGTGAATTCCAGAAAGGGAACCGGCGGTCCAAAAGGGTAGGTACTGGGTCTAGGATTTGAAACCATTCATACACTCAATCCCTCTACTGTAGCAAACGATTTTCCCTGACTCACAGCAAGATCTCTGTCATATGGACATGGACTCTGAAGTTACGGGGCAAGAATAACCACGTCCTGGGCAGCCCAAGCAAGCCCTCTCTGAGGCGAAGGGGGACATGCAAGTGGGTTGTGGCAAGAAGGTCATGCAGATGCCTCTCTCCTCTTCCTACCTACTCTTAAGTCTGTGGCTTTAAAATGAGACAATTCAGTGCCGTTTTGACACAGGAGAAATGATCACCGTAGGCTTGAGCTGACATTAACCTTAAAGTTTTCTATCATTACAGCTTTGATTACCTGAGCCATGTTTAGTTGGGCCTTTGATTACAAGATGGGCTTGTCTCCTGGGGTTGTATTCTTGCCCCTCCCCTTTTTCAGCTGGTTGTTCAACCCAGGTACCGGTGCCTCCGTTGCTTCCCACCACACCTCACCTTTTCCATCTACTTGGGATTATTAGCTCCTTTCACAAGTGTTTACTCTTTCTTCCTTGTGATGTTGTTAACCCAATTATACACATTCACAGAAATGAAGCCCCTCAGTTGAGGTTGTAAAAGCTAACCTATGTTGTTGTTCTTAAATGTCATCGAGTCAATTCCGACTCACAGCGTCCCTGCATAGGGTTTCCAAGGAGTGGCTGGTGAGTTTGAACTGCCGACCTTGTGATTTAAATGAGCTTCTGGTCCAGTGCTTACCCCAGGACTCCAGACTAGCCCATGTTGTTATTGTTGTTGTTCTGACTCATAGGGACACTGTCTATATAGGATTTCTGAGAAGTGACTGGGGAGCTGGAACCACCAACCTAGGTTTAAACTAGCTTTGCAGTCCAGCGCATTAACCCACAGAGCCACAATGGAGATCAATCACAGAAATGCCTATTCAGCCTTAATTATAATGATACCCTCACCTGAATATCTGAGGTTCCCACAGAGATCCCATATAGTTTGATGGGATTTGGGTTCATGGAAGGGCTAGGTAGTGGGACTCTCAGGGGCTGGCATTCATTCAGAGCTCACTGATGCCTGTCTTTCCATGAAGAGGGATGGGAGAGCCCTGCACACCGTGTCAGACACCCGGAGGTGGGGCAGAGGTGGCCTGAGGATTCGTATCTGCAGTGGTCACTGCTAGGTGCTTGCTTCATGCCAGGCCCTGTGTAAACAATTTGGCTACAGTATCCTTTACAACCCAATGAAGGGCATCTCTTGGTGTAATTTTTACCAGTGGGGAAACTGAGGATGCAGCAATTTGTCCCACCTCAGCAAGGCGCCATGGTAGCTGGGCATACTGGCATTCCTAACTGTCTGCATTTGGCCTCCCATACCATATCCAGAAAAGGCTGAACAAAATCTTCCATCTAAATACTATTAGGAGTCCTGGTGTGGCACCATAGGGTAAGCGCTTGATCTCAAGGTCAGTTTGAACAGCAAGGTCAACGGTTCAAACTCACCAGCCGCCCCGTGGAAACCCTATTCAAGGTTGCTATGAGTCAAAACCCACTTAATAGCACTTAACAATAACAACAACTAATAATATTAGCTTGCCTGTTTCAAATGTAAAACTGTAAACTGGAACTTGATACTTTGAGAACATATGCATTATTGTAAATTTGTTTTCAAGAGGGAGAACATATTTGGAACGTCTGTTTTACTTAGAGTAACTATAGAGACAGCAAACAGAGTGTAGACTGCCTGGGTATTATATGTGAACTGGGATCTCTTTGAATAGTTTGATATTTAATTTTATCTTTCAAAATATCTAGAAACATTTCTCCCTGAAAACCTCTAGAAACATAGCTCTCTGATAATTGGCACAAACAATTTTTGCTCTGATTTTTCTTTTTTTTAGTTTTCAATTTAAAATTTAGTAGAGTCAAATCAGGTAAAGTTTAACACGTTATTGCAGAAGCTCTGTCATTTATATGAAGCTTACTGAAGTGTGTGTGTGTGTGTGTGTGTGTGTGTGTGATCTTAGTGAAATCACAGCTAAAGTGCTTCCATGATGGTGCCTACTCCACCAGGGACCCTGGTTTTTTTATTAAGGAGGATGCCAAGTGGCTCTTTCAACTGTCCGATGTCTGTGATGAACTGAAAGCATCTTATGGATGGAACATGGCTGACTGTGTTAATTACACTCAGGGCATGGTTCCTGAAGCCACCAAGAAACTTTATTAACTTTATTCACAAACGTTTGCACCCCAAAGAGTCAGGGTGGGTGAGTGGCTTTTGATAATCCAAGAAAAGTTCAAAGGTGAAAAAGTGGTGGTGTGGAAACGTGGGGAGAGCTAAGAGCGGGCCACATGCTTACCCCAAAGGATTGAATCGGCACAGGGAAATCTCTGAGGGTAGGGCCACCTCTGTGCTGGGCTCAGCAAAGCCATTCTTTTCTCTCCCTGAGTCCTGCTGGGTAATCGTGACTTATAGCCCAGAGTGGTCTGAAATCACAGCCAGACTGGAGTGCTCATGGACTTTTTAGATGCACCATTTCTTATGCAAAAAGCCAGACACTCCATCTGCAATTCTTTTCTGAAATCATTGATGTGACAACTTAGTATTTATTTTCTCTGTGTATTTTTGTTGTTGTTGTTGTTTTACTTTTTCTCCCCCTCCCCGCCCCCCATGATTTTAGTTTCCTTTTCAGCTGCCTCACTCTTCACATACACACTCATTTCAAAATCTGTTGAAAAGCTTTTGTTAAAGTTTGGGCATTGCAATGTGAGTTCCATTTGAAATCCCTATCTGGTATATTGAGGAGGCAGAAAAATCTACACAAAATGAATGAATATTTTGCATCCAGTGAAAGTGCATAGATTAAGGCTCCAAGATTGCAACTTTCCCCTTCAAGGAAGACCTAGGGATTTTCTAAGTGATGGGCTCAGCCAGGGTCTATCTGGTCATCTGGTTGGCATTCTCCATGACTCATTACAGCCATGATTGTCTAGGAAAGTTCAGTAATATATTTTAGATACAAGACTGTGTATCATACTCAAAACCCTGCTGGAAGAACTGGTTGCATCTTGACATCCTGCCCTTTTACCTCACTGATACCAGCACCTTGGTCCTCACATTCCCCCTCACATCTCAAAAGCGTTGACAGAAGCTAGATCAGTGTGAGGTGCTTTTATCAGACACTTTTGGCTCGAGGAGGAGCCTGGCTGCTGGATTTGTGGATCTTGAGACCATGGAACTCTGCTATTAAGAAAACTCCCCACCCCCTCCCTTTACATGATGATATTGCTCAGATAAAATCATGTAATTTTCATGTGTGATCTCCAAATACCACCTTCAATAAAATAATTTGCTCATTGATCTAAAGAATGAACGATTTCCAGCTGCTCCGTTCCTCGGGACAGACTGTAGAGTTGGAAGCTTGTCTCTTAGACTCAGCTCTGGGAGAGCTTGGTCTCCTGCAGAGGTCATTGTGAAGGATCTGGGCAGCTTGGGGAGGTTGGGGAGGGAGCATTTATTTCTCTAGGAATCAGAGGGTTTAGCAGTATTCAGGGCAAAATCCTAGATTGGTAATTTGTGTTTGAACATACGGATATTCACCCATCTGTATCTACCATGCAGGTGAATCAAACTTGCTGGACTGGGGGTCCAGACCACCCTCCTTTCATTAATCTCCAACTATTAACCCTTAGATTAACACAAGGAAACTGCATTTTTCCAATTACTCCTGAATCATTGCTCCTGAAAACAGAGTGTCTAAAGGGGATGTATGTATTTTATTCGCTTATTAAAAAAAATATTTCTGCGAGCGTTACATAGTACATTCATGTTGCTTGATACATCGGTATCGATAAGTTAGTTTTTTTGCATGATTTAATTTTTACATATGTTCCCTCCTTCATCCCATGATGAAGATGTTTATTTCATTGGGCTAGAGATGTCAAGTTTGTAAATGAAGAAGAGCTGGAAGCATTTTATGTATTATTTTGCTCTTAAGCCATGTAACACAGTGAAAAAGAGTTCAGGACCAGTCAGTTAAGACCAGGTTCCACACCCATCTCCACCAATTTTAAGCTGCTTGTGAGCAAGCATTTGCTTTCTGAGAGCCTCAGTTTTCTCCTCAGTAAAATTGGAATAATGCTGTCTCTCTAATAGGGTCAGCTGGATTAAAAGAGAAAATGATTAATTAATGAGCTCAGAGACCAGCGATACAATGAGTCGTAGTTATGGCTATTACTTGTCTTAGACATTTTGTTAAATATTTTAGAAATGTAAGCCCCACCAGAAGATGTCAGTCATTTGCAGAGCCTGGGGGAGAAGTATCATTTTGTCTTCATTTTCCTGGTTGGTCTTTGGAGTTATTTACCTGGGGAAAAATAAGTATTGGCTGATTGATTTCCCATATGTTTCCAAAGATGCTTTTTTTTTTTTTTTTTTTTTTTTTTAAATGAAGATGCATTTTAAAGGGTCAACCGAGTTCATGTAGGAGTATGCCATGGGGTGGGTTTAATCTTCACTAAACAAATTCTTACTCTAATCCATAAATATGAGCAACATACTGTGCGGGCTACACACATACACTTTGCTAGAATCCTGTTGAACCCTAATCCAAAAACTCCCAGGAAGGGCTGTTCATTCATTGGTTGATTCATTCATTCACTCATTCACTCACTCTCTCTTTTGCTATTTCTCAAGTGCCTTCTCTCTGTCTTGGGCAGGGTTGGTTCTGCAGACAAGAAGCAACATCACTTTGGGACTGTTTTCTCAAGACAAAAGCAGATGTGAAGGCAATAATGATCTCTGAGGGTCCCGATTCCAGATTAGAAAAATCTGGGATTCATCTGATTTATACTGTGGTTTACGTTTGCATGTTAATTTCAAGGGGCCCTAACTCTCAAGCATGAAATATAAAACTGAATGAGCTCAGACTTTGCCACTGCATTCAAGATGATTCAGTGCAGAGCTGGTCCGAGTTGAACATAACCCCTTTCCCTTCTCCCACTGGAAAAAAGGTGGGTGGGAGGTGGTCCGAATCTACAAGAGGGAAATGTCTAGTCACTCTTGCAAAGCAGGGAATACTTCAGTGATGCTCTGGGAAGAAATAAGATTCCATCTCCTTGGGGAGAAATTTGAAACCAAGATCAGTTCCTGTGAAGACCCTTCTAGTATTTGTTGCTGGAGTCCTGGTATGGTGTTGTGGGTTAATGCGTTGGACTGCAAGGTTGCTTTGAACCACAAGGTCGGCAGTTTAAGCTCATCAGCACCTCCCAGGATTACTATGTGTTGGACCTGGCTTGATGGCGCTTTAACAACAACAGTATCTGTTGAGTCCTTATGCAGAGATGGGCTTGTGTTTTAAAATAAAAACATCATTTAATCCAATCTTAGAACACTGTGTGTGATGGAGACAGAGAAGCCACCTTGTGGTGTGAACTTGGCAACCCAACAGGTGGGTGGCAGCATTGGACTCTCTGATGGGGGCTGTACCTGTGACCTCTGGGCTGCATGTACGCTTGTATCAGGCTCCGGCACCTGGCCTAGGCTTCCTCTAGACACAGGACCATGGAGAGGGCAGTGGGGGTTCAGAGAGAGACCCAGACTGTGAGAAGCATGGCCTTGAGGGTCCTTGCTTCAGGAGAGAACTCTTCTCCCAGCCTTCTCACAAGACATCTGAAAGGTGGGTCTGGCTTGATTCTCATATCGCCAGTGAGTTATTAATCCAAAACACAACGCAAAGACAGGGACTTTTGATTGTGTGCAAGGATCCAGAGCTCTCCAGGGAGATGGATTGGCAAGTCTTTAGTGTCCTGCATCCTCAGAGCCCCTTTCGTGTTGTCCCACAGTTGCCTGGGGTAGTGTAACCCTGAGTTTGCCAGGGAGGGGTCTCAGCAGCATCTCCCACATGGCAGCCTGGCTTCCCAGACACTTCTATAGCCATCGGCAGAGACAAGTATCTTGCTTTCTGGGCCAGTCTGGGAGAGCTGGCCTAGACACCTAGGCTCTGAGAGAGGTAGTGCTAGCAGGTGGTATGGATGAGAAAGCTTTCCTGGGCCTTCTTGGGAAGGTATTTGGTACCTAGACCTTAGTGTTTGGTCAATAAACAAATAGGGAGTAAGGAGCCTGGCCCTCGGGTGGGTGGAACAGTAAGAACAACAGAGTGGCGATTGGAGTCAGAGATTTGAATAGAAAGGATGGCTCATCCCAGGGAGGTATATCAGTGGTCCATGCATTTGACCTTTGACCAGCATTTGAGGGCCTCTTATGTGCTAGAGATGGCTGGAAGTGCTGAGGATGCCATAGTGAACAAACAGATTAAAGTGTCTGCTCTCAGGGAGCTTACCTTCTGGTGAGGGCAGACTGGAAATTAACAAATAATTAAAATACATAGTATGTCTGGTAGTGATCAGTGTCGTGGATAAAGATGAAGCAAGAGAAGGGGATGCCCAGGGTAAACAGGGCAGGCAGTGAGCCTGGCTGAGAAGGGGACATTTGAGCTCAGACTTGACAGTGAAGATCTAGGCAAGACCATTGCAGACCAAGGGAACAGCAAGTGCAAGGGCCCTGAGGCAGGACTGTGTCTGGTGTTCCAGGAGCAGAAGGGGCTTCTTGTGGTTGGAGCAGGGAAAGGGTCAGCTAGTAGGTGGAGCTGGTTTCCTATTGATTCCACTCCACGTTACTCTTGACAGAAGTGCCAGCTTTGCAGCTCAAGCTTCCAGAGTTGTCCATCCTATAGCTGTTTCCTGAGCACCTACTATGTGCTGGACACCGTGGTAGGTGCTGGGGACATACGGTAGATGTGACACACACTGGTGTACACAGTTTCTGCAGTTCTCAAGGGAGAGACACAGTCAACAGATTAAAAAAAAAAAAAGTCACAGCTGGGACTGTGAAACTGATGTAGGAAGAGAATCGGGGGCTAGAGGAACCGCCTTTCAACTTGGTGGGCAGTGATGCTTCCTGCTGGAGGTATAGAAGGGTTAGAAGAGCCAGCGGAGTGAACGGTAAGGGAAGATTCAGGGAGGGATATCTGTACAAAAACCTTAAGGTTGGAAAGATCTTGGTGGAAAGAAGGCCCGGGTGTCTGGGGCTGGATGAGCCCTGCCTTATGGGTTCCCCCACTCCCTTTGCTGGAAGTACAGGCTACTGGGGGACACCTTCCACTGGAGTGGGTCCATCCACTGGCCACTGAGACCTTCCCTGCCAACATGTCCTGCAAAGCCAACAAAGCAAATAGCCTTTTATTCCTTCCATCACTCTTTCTGAACAATTCATTCATTTTACAAATACGTGTCAAACATCTACTCTATGCCAGACACATAGAGAAGTTTGAACATAAAGTTAGCACAAAGGCAAAAAACCACAATGCTCTCATACATTCTAGTTCCTGTTGTCACTCACAAGGGAGACCTGGCTAGTCTCTGTCCCTGGGACGTGTTCCCATCCTCTTGTCCCAGAGGAACCGATTGCTGTAGAGTTGATTCCAACTCATGGTGGCCTTGTGTGTATTAGAGTAGAACTGTGCTCCATGGGCTTTTCAAGAGCTGATTCTTGTGAACTAGATTACCAGGCCTTTGTTCTGAGGTGCCGCTAGGTGGACTCAAACCTCTAACTTTTTGGCTAGCGCTTGAGCGTGTTAACTCTTTGAACTTGCCAGAGACTAGTCTCCAAGGGGAAAGAGGGTCGATCTTGAGTTTTGCATCAGCACCTCAGGGCTCCTTTTCCTCTCCTGTGGGTGACTGCTGTATCTTTCAATGCTTCTTTAGTCTCTTCCATGCCCTTGTTACTGGGTGGTTCATCTCTGTTTGTGTTAGGCAGTGTGCTGAGTGTGGAGAGGTGAGGAGACATTCACCGGGGCCCTGCCCCAGAGGAACACTTTGGGTTTGTATGCTAGTCAAGTCTCTTGGTCTTTAAGCAAGGGGTCCTGGTGTGGCGCTGTAGGACAAGCATTGGACTGCGAACTGCAAGGTCGGTGGTTCAAACTCACCAGCCACTCCTCAGAAACCCTACACTTTTCGAGCAAAGAGACTGGTTAGGAGAAAACCAAGATTCCTGTGTGTCACCTGCAAATCTCAACAGGACTTTTTGACATTCTACTCCATTACCCAGATTATTACAATGGGAATGTTTTGGGTATTCTTTCTTTCCTTTTTAAAGTAGAAAATGAAGTTTGTCCTGGCTCTCTGGATACTGAACTTTTTTCGATCATCATTTAGTTCTAAATGGTTAACTAAATTTCATGAAATAACTGTAAATATTCCAGATAGTCCTGCATACATGTCATATTTCACATCATTTTACCTTAGATGCAAAATATTAAAATGTAAATGACTTGATAGGAAAATTATGGAAACAAATGCATGACTTTTATTATACTTTCAGAAGAGTTGCTTAAATATTTTCCCATCCTTAGCAGAAATCTATGATGAATTAAATTTAAAAAATGTTTAAGGGCACCGTGATAAGTAATCCTTAAGAGCAAAGGAATAAACATTGGTAAATAATGTTTAATTTTATCTGCTCTACTCTTTGACTAAAGTCTTGGTGTGGTGCTGTAGGATAAGCACTAGACTGTTTACCTCAAGGTTGGAGGTTCAAACCCACTAGCTGCTCCTGGAAAATCCTATACAGGGTCGCTATGAGTCAGAACCAATTTGACGGCACTTAACAATAACAACAACTCCCTGACTACATGTTGATTATTATTTACACAGTAAATCAGCTATTACAAAATAGGGTACAGAAGCATAAATATAATCATTTAAATTTTTAAGCACTAGTTGGAATAGCATTTTTACCCAAGTATTTCAACATATTCTGTAAGTATATTTATATGTACTATATTAAGGATGGAATCCTGGTGTGGCGCTGTGGGTTAATGCACCACACTGCAAAGCCATTTGAACTGCAAGGTCGGTGGTTCAAGCTCACCAGTTGCTCCTCGGAAACCCTATACAGGGTCGCTATAGGTTGGAACCAACTCGACGGCACTTCACAACAACAACAACAATGTTAGGTATCCCAGGTATCGTAGTGGATTATGAGCTGGGCTGCCGATGCAAGGTCAGTAGTTCGAATCCATTAGACTTTCTGTTCCTGGAAAAGTTTGCAGCCTCAGAAACCCTTTACAGGATTGCTGTGAGTGGGAACCGACTTGGTGGCACACAATCACCATCACCACCATATATGATACATTATGAAATTTGCATCATTAGTTCTTCATTTTCCTGTAAAGAAATATTTCAGTGTAATGTAAAAATTGTCTGGGAAACATTTGGAAATTTATTTTAGTCTCTGTCACAAATCTCCATGTGATTGTTCTATATTAATCTTGAAGAATGACACATGATTTTCTTTCCATAATAAATAGCAAATAATGTAATAATTGCAAATAGTGCTAATGAAAAAATTATATTTTTTCTCCCACTAAGAGAAGAGTGCCAACAATAGGTAGGATAAAATAAAATCAATATTTTGACAGGGCTCTATTATGTCTGACTCATTAATTTGGAGACAACTTCCTGTTCAATCCTAAAGCAGAAAGTGTCAACAAATAGTAGTTATAACATCTACTCTGATTCCAATGCATTTAATGCTTTGCAAGTTATTTTTGGAGGAAAATGGTTTTGATTCTGCAGATGTATAGAGATTGCATTGTGTAGGTTTTTGTCTTGGGGAACAATGAAAAAGTTTTGTCATTGCAATTTGTAGTCAAGAAATGGTCTGCTCTGAATTGCGGGTCAGTACAATACTATATGGTGTTTGTATATATATGTATGCGTGTGTATGTGTGTAGAGTCCTGGTATGGTGCTGTAAGATAAGCACTAGACTGCTAACTGCAAGGTCGAGGTTTCAAACCTACCAGCCGCTCCTTAGAAACCCTGTACAGATTGCTATGAGTTAGAACCGACCAGACAGCCCTTAACAACAACAACAACGCAGGCATGAGGGGATTTCAGAAAGTTCATGGAAAAATGACATTATTTTCTAATAATGTCAGTTTTGAAGCCCACTTGCGTAGATGAGTGTGTGCTCGTAAAAGCCATGCTCATTAATTTCCCCCAGAATTTCATTTAGCATTATCTCCATTCACACTCACTTGTTTTTCAAAGAATCTATAGTTACTGATTTCCAAGTACCGATTGACAATAGATTAAGGTCAATACGAGCACTTTTTCAGGCTTCTATTGACGGGGGTCACGTGCTGTCCGTGATTGATCTGCCTTAGATGTAGGCTTGCTAATTTCCCATTGTGAGGGTCTTTTTCCCCTTTCCCATTCTTCATTACCCCTGAGTTCTCCATACAGTATTTAAGAACGATCCATGTACTATGCCGGTCACATGAATGCAGAATCACATTCTCTCACTTGTACAGAAAGTGTTTGTATCACTGCTGCCTGTCCTCCTTTGTTTTCCAGAGATGACAAAAGCCTGGGATTTAGAATACAGATAATAACATACAGTGCATATTATTGATGCTGCTTTAATTGTCTTATTGACAACTCACTTGAACTTGGAGAAGCATGCTAATATTTATCATCCTGTGAACTCGGGTGCATTTTCTTGACTGAAGCCGTCATTAGAGAAGAATTCAAAACCTCAGATGTCTTCCGCAAGTGCTTTACCTTTCCTGTTTCCACACAGGCTTTCAGACTTGTGCGTCTCTGGGAGCCTCAGCCAGCTCTTTGCTCATTGCCCCTTATGCATTCAGCATCCTCTGGGGGCTTCTCCTGGCAGGGGTGAGCTGGCTCATTAACACCTTGACCAGCACCTGGTCAGAAAAAGAGGCAGACATATGACCCACCTGAGCAGTTGCAAAGAGGGCAGCACCATCCGGCCCTAGGGTTGCCCAAAGGGTTTTGTCTTCTCATGGAGACAGGTGTTTCTTTCCTTCTGGGAGATGCCAATGGAGAATACTAGGATGATTTAGAATAGGCCGAAGCTGGAATTGAGGCCACTGTACTGGCTGGGAAACAAAAATCCATTCGAGCAGGGTTTTGATCAGCTCAAGTTGATGAAAGGAATCATCAGGGTCCACCCTCCTGACCCATCTCCCCTCACGCCCTCAGCTCCAGCTGGGCTGGCCTTCTCGTGGCTCCTTGTTCACATCAGACTTGATTGCACTCGAGGGCCGTGGCACCAGCTGTTTCCTCTCATGCTCACCCGACACCTGTTCATCCCTCAGGTCTCTCTCAAACACCACCACCTTTCCTGGACTCCCTTCCTCCCACTCTACCCCTATGACCTTCTGTCTTATCGTCCTCATTGATTTTATTCACGGTGCTTACCTTCGTTGGTTTCATGGATTGTTTGCATGCTTGCCATCTGCCTCCCTCCACTAGGACTAGAAGACCATGACCCTTGACAGTCTGGTTGACGGGTCCGATGGTGCCAACTCATAAGTGTTCTTTGGAAGAACTCTGCTTTTCCAAAGGAAAAACAGCGATTTGGGAGTCTGTCCTTGACCTCTTGAGGACAACGTTGTGGCATGCCCTTTTGTTCTGTTGTTAGAGATGGAAGCTGTAGCTTTGACTTGATCCTACCTACCAAGAAGTCACCATGATAGACCTTCAGAGGAATAGTGGTCTCTGTATCTAAAATACATTAGTGCTAATCTCAAGTTTTTTCCTCTTGTGGGGGCACTGATTTAACCAAGGGTGTTTCTTCTGGTTTGCGTTTTGGCAACTGAGGCCTTTTCTCTCAGGCCATCTTCCTGCCTGTGTCTGAGACAGGCCACACAGTTCCTCCCACAGGTCTCTCCCTTGATATTAGTACGTGGGTCACGGAGATTCCTTGTCGGGTTCTTGTCACTGCTGAGAGCCAGCTGTGTGGGACCCTGATTAACACAGAGTTGTTAGTTGCTCCGCATCCTTGTCTTTGGCAGCTCTTGATGGGGGTCCCTGGGCAGAGGAACCGTGGAGCCTGCAGAAGATGCTGTCTTGGTTCCCTGATTGGTGAGCCACTCATTTGACTGATGAGTGAGGTGGAGTAACCCCACTGGCTTCAACAAGACACTCGAATCCCAGAGGATGATTGCAGCAAGGGGGGCAAGGACTTTAAACCTATGTCACATCCTGTTACCCAAGTGACTCCCATCTTGGGGTATTTTATGATGCTTGAGTAACTTGAAAAAGCCATTTTCTGAAAGAGTTGGAAATGCTCATCTTCTCCCTCCCCACAAGCCAACAACAATCAATAACCCCTAAAGAAAAATGAAAGATGAATAATGGAATCTTTTATTGACTATCCCATAAGTCTCTGTGTCACTTGTCTGTCCCATAGAATTCTCCCGTTGTAGGAAATGTCTTCCTTTTCTTCATACTGTTTGTTTACTCAATAGGAATATATTTTCCCATATACATCTTTTCTCCTCAGCGAGATTTCGAGCTTCTCAAGGATGGAGTTTTCATTTTTAATCATTTTAGGGTGCCAGGACCAGGCAGTGTTTCGTTCTGTTGTGCATAGGGTCGCTATGAGTCAGTACCAACTTGATGACACCTAACAACAACAACAGTACCCTCTCTACCTCAGGTAGGATGGGAGAGGACAAACAAAAGGCTTCATGAATAACTGAAGAAAATTAGAAACATGACCCTTCTGAAAATATTTATACTAATATCTCATTGAGTGGGTCATGATTTATAGACCTCTTGAACCATTTGTTATCTACTTGGTTTCTAAGACTAGTGTTTTTCTTCCCCAATTGGATGAGTAGAGAAGTGTAATCACTAGTTTTTAAAATAAAGATTGTAAGTCTCTAATAGGAAAACCACTTATGGGAGTCCTGGTGTAGCGCTGTAGGATAAGCACTGGACCAAAAGGTTGGTTTGAACTGCAGTGTTGGTGATTCAAACTCACCAGCTGCTCTTCAAAAACCCTATACAGGGTCTCTATGAGTCAGAACCAACTCGATGCCACTTAACAACAATAATAGGGAGACCACTGTTACTCAAAGCTATACTTTGAGAGTGAAGAAGAATGGGTTCCTTGTTCATATAGAATAAGACATCTCTTGATGGTGACCCGTTGGCATTTGCTGCTAATTGAGGAGGAGGGTGGCTCCTCCCACCAGAAGGCTGGGTGGAACCTGGTCCTTCCAGTTTTCCTTGGGGATTTTGCCATTGGTTTATTTGTGTCTGCCTTTCAGCCTCTCTTCCCCAGAATCTCTAGGTCTCTAGCTTCCCATTTCATTGCTGGGTTCCAGCTGTGGTTGTGTGACTAAAATAACATAAGTATTGATGAGAAACCCATTGTGTGTCATATTGCAGGCCAGTGTGCAATTAATTCAGTCAGCTAGAGGGTAGAGGTAGGAGTCCCGTCATGGACCTCTCTGGCTATTCATTTGGGCACTGTATTATTCCAATAGGACCTAAGTTTCTGCCATAAGTATGACAACTGGGCTCCTAATTCCTAACTTAACTGGGTTCGATAATTCGTTGCAGTGGCCACAGAGAACTCAGACACCATTTCCATAGTTCTGGGGTTTATTAGGGAAATGTACAGGTTACAATTAAGGGTCACAAGTGCGCAGGGCACAGTTGTTCTGGTCAGGAGAACATCTCCTCACCATGCCCACAGGCAGACCTCTTTCTGCCTGACCAATGTTACAAAGCTCTTTCAGGACAGCTGATAAGTGCCCGCAGGACACCCCACACCACCACTGCAACCCTCAGCCTAAAGACACTTGCTGTAGCTCCAAACTTCATCAAACCAAGCCCCAGCCCACTCTGCAATCAAGCCTTCTGCCCCAAATCACCCAGTTTTACTGGCTCCATGATCTGGGGAGCCCACCACTCTGTCTTATGCTCTGGTTCCTGGTTCTGTCGTTCCTCTGCCATTCTTCCGGTGAAACAGCTTTCTTTCTCTTGGTTGAGGAGGTCCAAATGACACGCTCCACTCCTGGCTCTTCATCTTTGTTGTTGTTATGTGCCATCGAGTCGTGTCTGTAACCCTCCATAGGGTTTCCAAGAAGATACTGCTGGGTTTGAGCTGCTGACCTTGTGGTTTGAAGTCAGGGGCTGATCCTACAGCACCACACCAGGAGCCCTCTTTAATGGAAGTTAAATCCCCCCATTCCTGTTTCTGAGATGGCTTGTTTTATATCCATGCAAAACATCTGAGGCTTTATAACCACAGTGAACTCTATTAACCGTTCAGAACTCAATCATATAATCCTGTCAGCATCTTTTCCCATCTCCTCTTACTCATACCCCCCAGGAAAAGAGTCATTTGGTGGGAGTTACAAAGACTAAAGCTAGGAGAGACATTAAAGAATTCACTACACCACAGTTTCTCATTCTGTAAAATGAGCAAGGTGCTCTAGGCCAATGACAGGGACAAGGATAACTTGGCTTCCCTGTTATGTGCCATTGAGTTGGTTCCAACCCATAGCGACTATGTATAGGGTTTCTGAGGCTGTAAATCTGTGTGGAAGCAGAAAGCCTCATCCTCCTCCCATGGAGTGACTGGTGGGCTCCAACCATCGACATTTTGGTTAGCAGCCCAGTGCTTAACCCACAGAGCCACCACACTCCCCACCCTGGAGAGTCCAATTTCATAGGTGGCACTTTGTCCAAAGACCCCGTTCTGAAACCTGCTGGTTCAGGAGTCTCTTTCCAGTTCTTTGGTATTTTATGAAATGAATGTGGAGAAGTTATTAAACATTGTTGTTGGTGTTGTTAACTGCCATAGAGTCAGTTCTGACTCATAGCAACCCTGTATTGGGTTTCTGAGGAGCAGCTGGTAGGCTTGAACTGCTGACTTTGTAGTTAGCAGTCCAGTACTTATCATATAGTGCCACACCATTAGCAAATATTACTTACTGCCTACTTTGCTTTCTTCAAGTTGTACTAATTCTGTAACTTTCTGTAAAATCAGAGATTATTCCAGGCCTTAATCACAGAGGTGATTCCAGTTATGTCTCCTCCTGAGAGCCTGTCTCCTTGCAGAGCAGGTGTCAGCATCAAACTCCCATAACTCCTCCTTTTGACCTCAACCAACTGAGAACTTTTTATGGGGTCCCACACATCAAAGCTGGACAGAACTGATCTCACTCAATTCATAGGAGAGCAACCTGTGGCGTGGTGGCCAGATCCCTGTGCCTGGAATTTAACCCAATTAGAAAAAAAGTAGAAGATGAACAGGGAATCCTCATGATTTCTCAAAAGCCTCATCAGTGATTTTCAGAATCTGTCATTTCAAACCAAGCAAGCAAGCAACCAAACAAACACAAAACAGTACAACAAATGTCAAGTTTGGATGGCTAAGAGGTCGTCACATTTGTATCGGGTGCAGTGGGCATATACTATTGAAAAGAGACTTCTAACTTTGATCGGAGAGACTGCTGATTCCGTATGAGTCAGAAATACTCTTCATAACTCCCTTAGGAGCAAGTGGGACAAGGTGTTATTAATACTGCTCCAGGTGTGTTTGACTTCTGACCTTTGCCAGTGGTGGTTATGAAAAGCTGTCATTTCAGATGCCTATTAGATTTCATCCTTTAACCAGGAAGACTCTTGACTAAATGGATGTCTAGTCCTTTTTTCTCTTTAGCAGCCCCTCCCCCAGAAGTTTGGTGAAATTCAGCAGGAAGGACAAATCATCACCATGTACAGATTTTGTATCAAATATAAGAACTCGATTTGCTGCCAAATTGGGGTTTAACCTCTCCCAGATCCTTGGTTCTGCATAATTAATGTATTGTTCAGCATTTGACTTTTCTGCTTTTCATACAGATTTAATCTTAAAAGATGCATCTGGGTTTTGCACTCACAAAAGCTCTTTCAGCTCATTTCATGGGCTTTGGCCTTTGGGTTTTGGGGATACCCTCTCCTGAAATTTCTTAAAGAAAATGATCTTATGGCTAAAATAGCGTTCTGCCCCCAACTCTTCAGCAAACATTTGTTCAATACCTCGCATTGTGTTTCTAAATGGCTGGGAATAATGGTTGTAACCGAACTGCTAATATGAACATTGCCAGTAGAAAGGAGAGGGAAGAGAAGGGG
Source organism: Chrysochloris asiatica (assembly GCF_000296735.1). Lineage (NCBI taxonomy): Eukaryota > Metazoa > Chordata > Mammalia > Afrosoricida > Chrysochloridae > Chrysochloris > Chrysochloris asiatica. Next base: position 3,300,596 of record NW_006408622.1, read on the forward strand.
ACAGATCCTATGTGATACCATTTTGAAGCTTTATGGGCACTTTTGCATGTATTTTCTCATTAAATCCTTAGTGGTCCTGTCTGGTGGGATGATCTGACTAATTTTCCAAAACAAGGATCCGGGGCTCAGAGTACCATGTGACCTATCAGAAACCAGGTTCACAGGAAATGGTGACTCTAGGCAGAGGCCTCCCTCCCCACCTGGTAGAACTTCTTTCTCACCTTGCTGTATGTTGTGGTGACTTATTTTGTAGCTGTGATCTCGCTGATTGGGTGGAAGGAATAGAGAGGGAACTGTGGAGCATCCTCGAGGATCGTAGAAGCTGACCTGTGCCTCTTTGGAAAGTCGAGGTGGAAGGTCAGGTGGAGGCCAGGTGGACAGTTCCCTAAGCCATCAATGTCCAGTCCTTTTTTTCTGAAGAAGTGTGCATTAAAGAGAGAATCTTGAGTTGAAGTCAGCTGCTGTTATTTAAGCCATGGTGACACCATGGGTGTTCCAGTAGAATTGTGCTCCATAACGTTTTCAATGGCTGTGATTTTTTTGAAAGTAGTTTGCCAGGCCTTTCTCCTGAGGTACCTCTGGGTGGGCTTGAACTTCCAACCCTTTGATTAGCAGAGGAGCATGTTAACTGTTCTTCAGCTGCGAGCTCAGTTCCTGCTTAGGCTGACACTTAGGGGCACATCTTTTAAATGGTTTCGTCTCTGGGTAAGACAACATTCCCTGAATCTGCCCTCTTGCCAAGTCGACGAGATGCAAGAACATGTTTTCTATTGATTTTTAAAAGCAATTCAGGACCCAACTGGTAATAATAGGTATGACCTGTGCCGTTTTCCAGCTAGTCGCAAGCAGCTTGGAGCCTCATTGTGCGACTCTGATGTTTGGGATGTGCATTCTTTGAAGATTACTTCTAAAGCAAGGCGTCCAAATCCTTAATTCACGATTCTGTCTATTCCTGTGGTGTTTACATTCTACCATGGCAGCGGATCACTGTGAAAAAGAAAGATGAAAATGCACTCTTAAATAGGGCTTTCTTGTGCAGGCCTCCTTCAAAGACCCTGGCCCTTTCCCCTCTTGTTGACGCCGAGGTCTACATTTCATCTACGGGGAACACAGACATTAGTGCATGATTTAAAGGTCTGTCATATAGGCGTGGCATATTTGGGCTGAGCTCTTGGGGCGCAGAGAAGTGCCTCTCTGACCTGGTGTCTTGCTGAAACGCTCTTCGGTATTTTGTCAAAGAATGCTCTCTGGTCTTCACCAGGAGTTGGCCCTACAAGGGTCTTGGGGAAAATGGCTGGTGGAGTTACTGAATCTGGCCAGTGCTTTGCAGACTCCTCCTCGGAACCTGAGAGTCATGGCAACGTGTGGACACAGGGCCAGGTCCCTGGATACCCTAAGCACAGAAATTACTGTGGTTGTCCTCTGTGGTTCTTCTCTTCTGTCCAGTTAGCACATCTCCCCTCTCCCCTACACCTGAGCCCCATATAAGCTGCATAGTAAATGTAAGGGCAAAGTTAAGACCCCAAACCCCACTGTCATCCAGTCGATTCGGATTCACAGTGTGACCCTACCGGTTGGAGTAGGGTAACTGAGATGGTCAATATCTGTGGAAGCAGATGGCTTCATATGTCTTCTGTGGAGCAGCTGGCAGATTCAAACTGGTAACCTTGTGGTTAGCGGCCCAACACTTACAGTACTGTGTCTCCAGGGTTAAATCGCTTCTCATTTTTCTATGATGATAGTTTTGATGCCTTTTTTTTGAGGGGAGAGGGAAGATATCAAGTGCCAAATACTTAAAGATGCAATTTCTTTACTTCTTTTTAAACCTTTTAATCTTGTGACTTGGGAGGTGATTTACAGAGCGAATCAGTTTTCCGTTCACCGATTCATGCCCATTTTGTTTCAGATCCTCAGTTGCACCCCCCACAATGTAACGACATACATTCCCACTCTCTCCCTGTGTTTCCTGTTTCCATTCCTCCTTCTTGCCTAATCCCTCTGCACTTCATTTCTGACTAAAGTGCTGTTGTCAGGCGCTTTTGAGCCAGTTCTGACTCCTAGTAACACTGTGCACAATAGATCGAAACACGACCCAGGCCTGGGCTGTCCTCACAACTGTTAGCTCTGAGACCATTGTTCTTGCCGTCTTGTCAGTCCATCTTGGTGGGGGTCTTCCTCTTTTTCACTACCCCTCCACTTCTCCACGCATGATGTCCTTCTCCACGCATGACTGGTCCCTCCAAGAACATGACCAAAGTACAAGAGAAGACTTCCTGTACTTAATTCTAAGGTGCATTCTGGCTGTAACTCTTCCAAGACAGATTTGTTTGTACCTTTGGCTGTCCATGTTTCAATATTCTTTGCCAAAATTAATCTCAATGGTTGGTGATTCTAGGGACTGCCTACATCCCTAGAGTCATTGTTCCCATTATAGATCTGCTTACTGTTTCTCAGAAAATTGCTCTGTGAGGTTGAGTTCTGTTCCAGACCTGAAGGGTGACTCAGGGTTAGTTAGTATCTCTCTGTGAGACCAGTAAGCCTACTCTTTTTCATGATTTGAATATATTTCCAATTTGCATTTGCTGTTGTTGTTGTCTTTGCGTTGCTGGGGAGTCTTCAAGGCACACGTGATCTATCCATCCGGTTACCCAAGACTTAGGTTCAAGGCTTCTCTGAGCTTGAGACTCATGACCTGGTTTATTAGGATCATGCATGCCACTTGCCCTTCAGTTAGGTCCTACTCATGGGACCCAGTGGTGTCACACGGGTTGGTGTAACCCTGAGCAGCAACTTATGGTGTCCTGCCCCTTACCCCGTACCAGACCATAAAGATTCCTTAGTAAGGGTGTTTTGTACTAATGTTACTTAAAAACCATAATTGCCACACATCACTCTTCTTTTTTCTTGAATGACTACTCCGTTCTTAAAAAAGTTATTGATATAGGTTGACAAACACTAATTGCCACACAATTATAGCGGAAACACCCGAAAATTGGACAAAGTCAGTAACTATAAAAAGACTGTTGTTGTTGTTGTTGTTAAGTGCCGTCGAGTCGGGTCCGACCCATAGCGACCCTGTACAGGGTTTCCAAGGGTGTAAATCTTTACGGGAGTAGAAAGCCTCATCTTTCTCCCGCGGAGCAGCTGATAACCAGGAAAACAACAGCATGAGCCTGTAGCTGGGATGCAGCTGAAATAATGTGATTCTCAGCATCATTGCCATTGCGTGATAACTATAGCTATGACCAGAGCACATTGTTGTTGTTGTGAAGTGCCGTTGAGTCAGTTCTAACTCATAGTGACCCTGGATAAGGTTTCTGAGGAGCAGCTGGTGGGTTTGAACAGCATTACACCAGGACTCCAACCAGAGTTGGCGGTGGTGGTGGTGGTGTGCTGTGGAATCGGTTCCAACTCATAGAGACCCTGTATAGGGTTTCAGAGGCTGTAAATCTTTACAGGAACAGAAAATCTCATTTTTTCTCCCTGGAGTGACTGGCAGATTCACACTGCTGCTAACCTCAAGGTCAGTTCGAAACTACCAGCCGTTCTGTGGGAGAAAGGTGAGGCTTTCTGCTTCCGTAAAGATGTACAGCCTTGGAAACCCTGTACAGGGTCGCTATGAGTCAGAACCAACTTCATGGTACTTAACAACAACAATAACTCCTTAGAACATGTTGTTGTTGTTGTTAAGTGCTGTCTCGAGTCGGTTTTGATTCAGAGTGACCCTGTATCGCGTTTCCAAGGAGCACATTACAAGTCCAAATAAAATAAATTAGTGTACAGTTTTAGCCTTGTAGATCTAGTGATAATGTAAGCTGGGCTTATGAAAAATTTGTTGTTGTTGTTGAACTAAGGAATACTTTTTATAAAATGTAGTAAATTCCTGCTGAAGCCCTGCACAAACATTTTATAGGTAGTCATTTTGGGATCACCCCCCTGTACAGTCCTCACATCCACACTCCCGCAGGGACGCCACTGTGGAGACCCCCATGTGTCCTCTCTAGGGCTTTCAAGGGCTGATGTTTCAGAAGTAGATTGCCAGACCTTTCTTCCTAGGTACTTCTGGGTGGATTCAGACTGACAGTGTTTTTGTCACCAGCTGAGCATGTTGACCATCTGCATCCCCCAGAGACTCCTATGTTGAGTATTTAGGGCTTGTCTTCTTCTAACCATCCTCAAAGTCAGCAGAAACTGGGGTGCTTAAGATCTTTTATTTTCAGTGGGGAGCCTGGGCCACCTGAGCATGGAGCCCCATTGGGTACCCTAGAGGATCGGGTATGAGGATGGACATGACTTTCTGTTGGACTTTGCGTCTTCCCTGCTAGAAACTGTATCTGATGCTATTTGTGCCACCCAGGACTCCTAAGACTCCCTTGTTGTTGTTGTTAAGTGCCGTCGAGTCGATTCTGACCCATAGTGACCCTGTATAGGGTTTCCAAGGAGCAGCTGGTGAGCTTGAACCACCGACCTTGCAGTTCAAACAGCTTTGCAGTCTGACACATTAACCCACGGCGCCACATCAGGACTCTCTTAGGCCTGTGAAAATTGACTTTAGGGCTTTGAGGGTTGAGCTAAAAGTGGTCTTTAGAGAAATTATGCCTCACCTGTGCCTGAGGAGAGTCCTGGTCTAGCACTGTAGGATAAGCACTGGACTGGCCACTCAAAGACTGGCAGTTCAAACTCACCAGCCATTCTCAGAGTCACGATGAGTCAGAACCATCTGGACGGTACAACAACAACAACAACAACGAGTGCGTAGACACGTTCACAAACCACCCATGAAGTGTCTGTGACTGGAGCCATCCACAATCCATCACAGAGAAACCCAGGAGACAGGCAGTTGTGCGTGCGTAATGGTGTGGCCAAGCCTTGAGATGGGATGGAGGATACCTGAATGTTGACCCAGACCGGTAGACTTTGGGTCCCATCCCTGGTAAATTAGTTTGGTGGTCTACAAAGCATTATATTATATCTACACAGGGTTACTTAGAAGAGAAGGATTCCCGACGTTAGGGATATTTATGGGCTAAGTGTCGTGTTGGTCTTCTAATGGAAAGGTTTAGTGGTTCAAACCCACCGGCTGCTTTGTGAGAGAAATGATAAAGTCTGGTTGCATCAAGGTTTACAGCCTGGAAAACCCAGGGAACAGCTCTGCTCTGCCTTCCACGGTTACTGTGAGCCAATTGACTAGATGGTGTTGAGTTTGATTTGGTTGCGGTTTGGGTGGTTAACATGCTTAGCCGGTAACCAAAAGTTTGGAGGTTTGACTCCACCCAGAGGCACCTCAGTACAAAGACCTGGTGATCTGCTTCTGCAAAACCAACCACTAAAAACCCTGTGGAGCAGAGTTCTTCTCTGACACGCATGGGGTCGCCACGGGCTCGAGTGACTGGACCCCAACTGTGTGTGTTTTAATTGTCAAAGTTGCTTTGATTCTCATGAGTTATAAAAGTCATTTGATTTTAACGTCATCTGTTTTGTAGTGTTTTTAAGAAGGTGGAGAGTATTTTTGAAGTGATGATGTTGGCGGTGGTGGTGATGGTGATATGTGATAGATAATTGACAAGAATTGGAATGGGTTGCTGAAGAGTGCACCCACAGCTTTCTTCCCAGTTGTGATTTTACCTTCCGGGCAAATCTTTGCCTCTTGGGAGCTCTCCTTTCATCAGCCTCATAACCGCAGGAGACCCCTCCTAGTCAGATGTGGAGAGAGAGCCTAGCTAGTGTTTCTAGAGGGCAGCGTGAATGATAAATACTGTTAATATTCAGAAGAAAGAATTGATTTTACGAATGTGCCTTTGATTCACTAATCTTTGACATTGAGACATTTTTTGAAGTCTGTTGCTATAATTAGAATTCTATAAGCCATTTTATGTCTCTATCAAAATTTTAAGAGATAGAAAATTTGAGGGTTTTTTGGGGGCTCACAATTCATCATATCAACATGAGTCATCTTGCAGTTTGGGCTTTGGTGTTGAGCCGTGTTTCCGGAGCTGGGGCCTCACTCTGTCATTTGGGCCGTATCCCAGCCCACAGAGTTTGTGGATTGTGTCCTGCCTTGTTTTCACTTGGTCTTTGCCACTGAATTATGGGAGTGGGTAATCCAGTCAGAGGTGACAGAGCCCTTTAGAACCTGGGACCACTGGCCCCACATATTGGCTGTGTTTGTGTGTGGACTGGAGAGGGGGGCTGGGAGGAGGGCTGGTGGTGGGGTGAGGACCGTAGGGACTGCCCCGCCAGCTAGCCGGGCTCAGGTGAGTCACGACTGAGCTCTGAGATGGGTAATTGGTGACATGTGGTCCGTGAGCCATGTGTGAGAGCCCTTCCGTCGTCAAGCAAAGAAAAGCTTCATCAGATTAGTGAATCAGAAAAGGCAGTAATCCCAACCCAGTGCTGCATGTCTTTCCGCTCTGCCTAAAGCAGAAGCCGTTCTTGTTCTTTTAAAAAAATCGGGTTGCAAAAGACTGATTTAGGCACAATTGGGAAGAGGGCTCCCTACCACTGTTGCACTATGGCGATTAGCATGAAGATGAGTTGCACTTCAGCCGGCCTGAAACTTGTTCCTAACAGAATGTTAAATACTCAGTGAAAAGAAAGATTATGTCTATCTAGCTACACCATTCCTTGATATATGCTCCATGTCACAGTACTATTGTCTCCTGGGTAAAGACGGAGAGTTCAAATACCCACTATCTCTCCCCTGGTGCTCCAAATGCTCTGCTTTGAAGTTTTTATAATCCATCTGTCATCTTCTAGCAAGGAGGGCACATGTTCTGTACCACTCAATTACAGAATTCTCCTTTGCCAGCGCCAATGAGACAGGAAAGAATGTTAGGGGTGGTTGAGAGAAACTGTCAGATACACTAAATTCCTAGGATTCATGTGGATGGTTGTTCCAGGAGAGGAACACAGCCCGCTTTATTATTCAAGTACATTACGGATACATTTGGTGGCTGGCTACAGAACCTTTGATATTTTTTTTTTTTTCTTTTCCGGAGAATTTTCTGAAATTTGATTGCTTCTGTTTGAAAAGAGAGAGAGAGGGAGAGAAAGAGAGAGAGAGAGAGAGAGAGAGAGAATGGAATGTGGACCTTCAAATGTGGATTTGAAATGTGACATTTGCTTCTGCTCACAAGGAGTCCCTAGCCCAACTGTGCAGAGATAACAAAGTATCGGAATGCTTTTGTTTTGTGGTTTCACTTTGGTGCAGTAGGACTGTCTGGAAGATGGTGACTACTTGCAGCAGCCAGCGCTCCCTAGAAGTCATTCCCATGATCACCAAAAGCCTGAGCATGCCAGGGTCTGCCATCTGGTGAGATGTGGGGAAGTTAACACTGGACTGAAAAGTCTTTAAAGACAACCTACCTTGGAGTGGTTAGTGTTTCTGGATAGCGTGTTAACTTCTCACTCATTGAGTCACGGGTGGTTAAATTCGTTGTCTTATGTGAAATGAGTTTGATGATCTCGGCTTAGCCTCTAGTGGGTATTAATTCATATTATGAAATATCCCAGCATAATTTAGCACCGTGTGGCATCATTTGCATTTTTACTCCGGATAGGGGCAATGATAGTTGTCTGGATATATTCTTCTTCTTTTCTTTCAATTCAAGAGAAGACAGCTTTCCTTTGTGGTACTAAAGGTGATTGTGTCTAAGTTATCATTATTATTAATTCGAAGTTAGCGCATTGCTTAAGAGAATGAAACATTTTAATTTGGCTCTAAAACCTAACCAGAAATATTTGCAAAGACAGTTACAGCTGAGACCGTCTAGGATTTCACGACCCTGTCCAGAGTCGACATGCCTTACACGCATGTGCAATTTAAAATTTTACAGAGAAGCACATATGTGAACCTAAAGAACACTTTTTAGGGTGGATGCTTTCATTTAACTTGGAGGACTTTGTGTGGACCACCGTTTTTAAAAGGAATCTTTTCCCTTTACAAAACAGGAAGGTTTTTCCCGAAATGCAGGATACTATTACAGTAATTAATTTAGTGAAACTTCTTAAATCTGATCTTCTGTGCAAACTAATAATGAGAGGATGGGGTAGCTCGATGTCGTTAATTGAAATCTGGAGACAATAAAAAAATGTCTTTCTGCAACTTCAATACAGCAGTCTGGAACAGTCGGGTCAGGCTGTGAACCAATTTTCTTCTCATTACTTTTGATTTTGGAGTCAATACAAATTTCATCAGTGATTGTAGGGTGCAGATCTTTGTCTGTATGGACCCTGTCACAGGAGAGTGTGTGCACTTGGATTAAAGATTTACGGAAAAGCGGTGCTGGTGAGGCAGGAAAGGGAGGAAGGAAAATGCTGAAACCAACAACCTCTTTTTCGGTTGCTTCTGGGTGATTCGTATCAAGAGGAGGCACTTGGGTGGGAGGAGAGGGCTGGAGCCCTGGAGGTCTCCGCGTATCTGGAGGTGGTCTGGCCAGTGGGTGGAGGTGGTCCTGGGTCTCCATTCTCCATTCATGTCCTTCCTGGGAAGCCTCTTCTTTGCTCTCCATTCCAGGCCTGTGTCTTTAGTCTAAGTTTTTCTTTCTTTTTTTTCCCCCCCTTCTTCTCTCTCTCTGTCTTTCCTCTCCCCAACATCTCCTAAATACACAGATGTGGAGAGGGAATTCTTGAAACACACAGAATTGGAAGGCCAAATAGAAACTTTATGGTACAAGCAAGGAAAACCAAGGAGGCTCCACTTTGGAGAAATCAGTGAAATATTAAAATCATCCAGGGCCAAAGGTCTTTTGTGTGGAAACCTAGATCCACGAGCTCTTCTATGACTCCGTGCATTTTCCTGCATCCAATTTGCATCTCGAAAGTCACAGTATCAGCCCATGAATCATTAGGTATTGGCTTAATTGGACATTTTTTACGAGCCCAGTTTGCTATTTATGTTAAAAGCAATTCGCAGAAATGCCCTTTCTTCATGATTCGGTATTGGCAATAGCGACGTATGTTTAATCACATTTTCCATGAGTAATTATCTAATTCGCATGATTACCAATATAAAGCAGGAAAATAGAACAGGGGCTTAACTCGGTCCTGCTTGGGTGGTGACACAGATGCACAGAGACCCGGGTGAGGGCGAATGTTTGCTGTTTCTGGTTTTCCTCTGCGATATCGTGCAGATTTTATTAGCAACAGGAGCTTTTTCTGAAACTGGGCATGTGCATGAGAGAGGCTATTTGGAATTCTGGTATAATGCAGTTTGAGGTTCACTCTGTCTGCTTGGGTTCTTAATGTTTGGGGCTGTCCTTTTTGAAGATTTCTGGGAGCTGGAGGTCACATTTTTTATTCATGTTGAAAAATATTCACTTATCAGTATTGGTACCACTGTAAACAAGTGATAAAGTGACAACATTTACAACAGTAAAACTGACAGCATTTACTTTAATTTTCTGTCATTTTGGTAATTATATCAATCAAGACCCAAAACTAAAATGATATTTTAGCATGCAGTAAGAAATGAGGAATTCAGATCTTAAAAGACCATTACAATTAGCTTTGAAACGTTCGCCATTTTACCATAATTGTTTCTTATAGCTTATATGTCTTCATTTAGAGCCGAATAGTCTGTTGATCTTTTATAAACAAAGTAGCACCCATCTGCTCCTTGAGACACTCCTGGCGCCTATTCATTGCAAAAATAATACATGTCCTAATGACTTCCACATATTTTGAAATCTCCCTTTTGAAATTGGTCTTGGCAGATTATTTGCAGGTACTTGAGTTGCATCTGTTTGCAATTTTGCAAATGCGGAAGACTTTAATGTTGAGCACTGCAAGAGGGCTATTTTAATCCTCAGATAACATTGGCTGTCATCAAAAGCCACATTTATCTTTTGGAAGGTGGGGCAAATGTTTAATGTTAAAAGACAGTAAAAGGTCAAGGCCGAGGCTAAGGTCTCAAAATTTTCCTCTCCTATGCCAGTACCTCTTGCGGACTCTTCCTCAACATTTCCTTTTATTTACGTTTGAGCTTCAGACTCATTGCCAAGAGGATGTTTTGCTGATAAAATGAAAGATCAGGAAGAGAGGAGATCTGTAATAATGGTGAGCTCCAGGCTCCTGGACTCATTACCACCATGTGGCTAGCAGCTGACCAGTTTTAGGTGGACTTGGTTTACACTGAAGAATGAGACAGCACAGTGCTGGAGCACACCCCAAGCCTTGAAGGCAGGCCTCAGACCCGAAGGGAGGGAAGGTGCTGACTGGAAGGTTTCGGTCCCTGCTGAGGTCAGCTACTAGGGATGGGTCCAGCTCTTGTTTCTACTTTGTTCACTTGGAACTCTGGAGCCCAGAAAATGGAAGTCCGGTCAAGGTTGAGTGTTCAGTGAGCTATCGCATCACTAGTAGTAGTTCTAGGCCCTTCTAGGAACAGAGGCCTGCTATAGCGCTGTAGGATATGCACTACAAAGCCACCAACCACTCTAGGGCACCCTATGCAGGGTCACTATGAGTCCGAATCAGCCTACTCAATGACGCACAACAACAACAACAAAGACTGAGGCAGTGGGGCTAGGCTGCACTGCTGTCTGGGGGTGACTCACCCACTTCCACTCATGGCCCTTCCCACTGTCTTCTCTCTCGGCCTCATGGTTACATGCGGGCCATGTGGAGACTCGCCTGAGGAGTTGGCACCCCTTCTGACTGCCATTTTGGCCATGAATATTGTAACAGAGAATAGGGAGCTAGGCCAATCTGTGGTTATATGGACGTGCTATTGTTAAGTACTGCCGAGTCGGTTCTGACTCATAGTGACCCTGTATAGGGTTTCCAAGGAGGGGCTGGTGGGTTTGAACCACCCACCTTGTGGTTAGCAGTCCAGTGCTGATCCTACAGCGCCACATCAGTAAGTAGCAGATGGCAAGTGTGATGAACACCGTGGTACTGCCTAATCCAATTTACAGCGCCAACTCACTTCCAGCTTCCTTCCAACGACTATTTAAATGGAGAAAACCAGACAGAGCCCAGGTGTTTGCTTAAAGACAGGTGTAAGGTGTGCCTAAGTCCTCATGGTGCTTTCAGAGGTGTGGCTGGCAACTCAAGTTTCATTTGTAGATGGAAATGCCAATGGGGCAGAAAGAGGGTCTATTAGATAATCATCAAAGAGCAGTTATCCCCTCAGTTTATCTGTGAGCCCCAGTGGAGAGGGGAATGTCTTACCTACGTGTGTGTTTGTGTTTCTACCTCAGAACTCCTATACAGTGTCACAACAATGGCTTCTTAAGTAATGAGTCAAATAGAGTAATTTTTCAATGTTTATTCATGATTGAATTTGAATAAGTAGAACATGAACAATTATGGACTTGATGCATAGCAAACCACCAGAAGCCTAAGATATTTCTGAGAAAGAAAGGGGTCCTGGTGGCGCAATAGTTAAGTGCTTGGCTGCTAACTTAAAGGTCAGCAGTTCGAAACTCTGTGGCAGCTCCGAGGGAGAAAGACCTGGTGATCTGCTTCCATAAGGCTGTTGTTGTGTTGTTGTGAAGTGCCACCGAGAGGGTTCTGACCCATAGCGACCCTAGATAGGGTTTCCAAGGAGCGGCTGGTGAGTGTGAACTTCCAAGAAAGCTCTGTGAAGCAGTTCTATTCTGTCACCTGTCATGGCTGAGTCAGCATCCAAGGGCATCCAGCAATAAGAAATCCAAAAGAACTTTGTAGCATCTCATTCCCTTCCTTCCTCTCCATCCATGTCTCTCTTTCTTGGGGGTGATTTTGCATGGACTAGGCATCCAGCATCTTTGCCTTTTCTCTGTCATTTATATTTTGATGCTTTCATAAATGGGTGATTAAGAAAAGGCCTCATGCTCTTCTGATGATGACAAATCTCACATTTCCAAAGTGATGCATTGGGGAGCAGGGAGCAGTTCCTCCCTCCCAGGAAACGTGCCACAGCGGGTTGCTGAGATTAGCTCCGCAGTGATCTTCAAAGTATGGCCCTGGACCAGCAACTATAGCAGCACCTGGGAATTGTTAGAAATACACTTTCTCAGGCTCCACCCCAACTCACTGCATCCGAGTGTCTGGGACTGTGGCCCAGCAAGCTGTTTCGGAAAACTCTCCAGGTGATTCGGATGCACACTCAATCTGAGAATCATTGCTTTAGGGAATATAAAATGGGACTGCCCTCCCCCTACCCTGTGTTCTCAGGAACTTCCATTGTCTCCTGGACTTAGGTTATTTTCCCCCAGAGGCCAATAAGCCATATTATTGGCTGAGTTTTTTGTTACAATGCTTAAGGACAGAATAATAGTCCCTAGAAACTCTTTGCTTTTGCCTTGTGTAGATTTCACTTATTCATTAAGCTATCTTTCCTCCCTTTCTCCTTCCCTCCTCCTGCCCAGCTACCTACTTGGTCAATGTTGTTGACATTAAGTGCTTTCCAGTTGGTTCTGACTCATAGCGACTCTGTATAAGGTTTTTGAAGAATGGCTGCTGGGTTTGAACCATCGACCTTGCGGTTAGCAGTACAGTGCTTTGTAGAAGTGACTCTAATGTCTTAAACTACGTTTATTTTCAGCCTGAATTCTGGAGAGTTCCATTCATCTGTATTGCAGCAGGTCTTTGTAGAATGGCTGCCATTTGACCCCTGCGCCCTGCTGCTTGTGGGGCAGTGGGTATTTCCCTCTCCAGGCAGTTGTCCATGTGCAGGAAATACTTGCTCTTCATGGAGTACCGAAGTTGTCTGTTGAGACTTCACTGGGTGGGGTGAGAAAATGCCACTTCATCACTGAGATTACTTCATCACTGTAGAAACTCTGATGGCATTCTTTGGACAGAAGCTACAGTTTTGTGACCACTGTGATATGCTCCGAGGTCACATGGGGCCAGCCTCCTTTCTTCCCTTCTTGTATTGGTCCTTTGCTTTTCCCAAGTAGAGCTTTTTTTGGCAGTGACATAAACTCTTGGCGGTGAGTTTAGCTTGGAATCCGAATGAAGCTTGTTGACCACTCACGGGTTCTACTGAGCATCATCCTCTAGGTTAGAAAGTGATGAGGCAATGACTTTCCATCATAAAATTGTGCCCAACACACCAGCCAAGGCTGCCATACTAAAAGTGGAATCTCTTAAGAATCTGCAAAGACCTCCCTAGAGGACTTGGAGTGGCCGAGGCAAGTGGGTGGGCTGTGCACTTAGTACCCACAATCCCAGTGCCGTTCTCAGAGACAGAGAGGAAGGTCCTTGTCCCTGGACCCTCAGAGTCCTGGCCTGTCCCATTTATCCTGCTCTCTAAGCTGCACAGTGACTCTCCAAATATGGCTCAGACTACATGAGACTATTTTAGATAATGGATGGATTTTAAATTTTAACAGTTGGGTATTTTAAGACCTATTAGAAAAATATAACTAGCACATCATAGCTCTGATTTCACAGATGTTATTGCTTAAGGTGAGGCTAAGTTAAAAGGAAAAAGAAGTGACTTGACTTAAAGTTAATTTAAGGAAAAGTAGTCTGTAAATAACAGCCCAGGTGGCACAAAGACATGGCAGAATTGCGAGGGTGGTTTGTGGACGACTGAGGTGAGGGGCCACTGGGCCGCATGTTCGTGACGCCTCCTTGACCAGCCCGAGAAGGGCTCCTGATCACAGCAGATGCACGGCAGGCACATCCTAGGTGAATGTTTTATTGATAGGAATCCCACCCACCCTTCGCATTTCATGCTGCTGGTGGGTGCGCTTCTGCGTCTAGTTGGCAATGCAATTACTGGCTCTGTGGGAGGGCTGCAGGTTCAAAGCTGGCGACTAGAAAGCTAGTTCACCCCTTTCAGAAATGTGGATTTGGTTTAGGTGGTGATGGTGGTGGTTCATAAAAGGAAAACTCCGCCAATCCATACTAGGCAAATACGAACAGGGGCCTGACACCCCTGCTTTAGCAGAGAGACCCCGGGGGAGAGGGCTGAGTCTGGCTGGCCTCCTCGGTTGCCTCTATTCCTTTCTTTCCATGGTGTCTGTCTAGGATCAGGACCCTCTGAGGTTCAGGGACAGGAATTCATTACTGAACTTTCCCCCTGTGTAACTTTGGGCAGACACAGAGTGCAAGTGTGGGACTTGTGCTGACACAGAGCCCCCAGGGACACCCTTCATGGCACTTCGCTACAGGCTGTGGGTAGAGGGGTGCAATTGTGAAAATAAGCACCAAACACTCTCACATTTATGAACTTGGTTTCTTGGCCAGTGCCCTGTGCTCTGGACTTTCCTGCTGCCGTGGGGAGGGGGCTCCATGGTGGGTGCAGATCTGTAGAAGACCCAAAGAGAGTGTCCTCCAGGAAGCCGGGAGTACTGCAGGGCTCTCAGGGTTCCTGGTTGATGGTGCACAGAGGGGTAGGCACTGGGCTAGTTGTGAAGAATGGTGGAGGCATGGTGTAACTGCACCGTGGTGGTGGAGATGTGGTGGGGGTCACCCAGTGGAAGGGTCTGCCCTGACTCACACATAGCCTCTCTTTCTGTGCCCAAATGCTGGTAGGGCTGTTTGTTCAATGGTGTGGACTTTCAGAGGAGGACTCTAAGAAGGAGGAGATGTGGTTTCTGTTTCTCATGGAATTTATCATCCTGTTGGGTTAGGTTAGGGGTGTTCAGAGATAGACCTCCTTATGGAGACCTCCTTCCAGGGAACAGAGAACCCGGATCTCCCAGAGAGGGGTCGGCTGAGAGGAGGAAGGAGGAGATGGATCCTGAGGAGGGGACAGGACCAAGGGGTATGGGTGTCATTGTCGTTGTTGTTGTTGTTGTTGTTAAGTGCCATCGAGTCGGGTCCAACCCATAGCGACCCTGTGCAGGGTTTCCGAGGGTGTAAATCTTTACGGGAGTAGAAAGCCTCATCTTTCTCCCGCGGAGCAGCTGGTAGTTTCGAACCGCTGACCTTAAGGTTCGCAGCCCAATTCGTAACCACTACGCTTGTTAGGTGCCATAATGTCGGTACCGACTCATAGCGACCTTATGCACAGCAGAACGAAACACTGTTTGATTCTGGGCTAACCTCACTACTGTTGCCATGCTTGAGTCCATCAATGCTCCCACTTGGCCAATCCATCTCATTGGGGGGTCTTCCTCTTTTTCTCTGACCCTCCACCTTACCAAACGTGATATCCTTCTCCAGTGACTGGTCCCTCCTGACAATATGTCTGAAGTATGAGAGATGAAGTTTGGCCATCTTGGCCTCCAAGGAGCACTCTGGCTGCACTTCTTCCAACACAGATCTATTGGTTCTTTCGACAGCCCGTGGCACTTTCAATATTCTCCTCCATCACCATATAGCATTTGGCAATTCCTTTGTGTACACACAGGGTTTTTGGCACCATATGTGTTCAGAGGCACCTTGGAGAAAAGGTCTGGCAATCTACTGCCCAAAAGCCAGCCTTTGGAAACCTATGGTGCACTGGTAGAGTTGTGGCACACAGTAAGAACTCAATAAATCCTTGTTAAACTGAAATGAATGTAACGAGTGATGTGGGTGCCAGAGATGTTCCCGACCAGGATTATTTTAAAGAGCATTTGGTGGTTCCTAGCTCTGCTGGGCCTTCTCCAGAGCTGGGAACCCAGGCCAGAGTCAGACCGGTGTCTGCCATGGAGACCCAGCCATCACCGACTGTGTCGTCCACAGTGGGCTCAGCTGGCTCTGGAGACTCCTGCTTCTTCTATTAACTCGGTGTCAAAGGAGTTGCCCATTCTGAGGAAGGAGGAGGATTAAAAATAATGTGTGGTTATCTGTGAAAGTGAAGATATAAAGGCAAATGCTACTAGAAATGCGGGTATTATTCTCAGCCCAGTGATTCCAGTATTTGCATGTTTGGGTCTTTTCTGAATCATTGCCCCTTTCAGACTCATGTCAAAATTTTATTTGTGCTAATCAAATTTTCAGGTACTCATTCTGTTGCAGAAAGAAGTCTCCTATAGCCAAATGTGCGCATGTGAATGTTTGTTTTCGTTTATTTATTAATTAAAAGTAGACCCCATGTTCCCACTCTTGCTTGTCTCTAAGTTCAAAGTTTTTCCCTGAATTCTTCTGAAGCCTTTGACTTAGAAGAAAACTCGCAGGCTGGGCTTGACCAAAATTTAAAACACACACACACACACACACACACACACACACATACACACTTTAGACTACCCTGAAAAAGTGACCGAGAAAGTACGTACGGAAATACCCCACCATCCAGAAATACGGGAAAGAACTTTCAGCCTTCACAGCCAAGTTTGGCAGCTTGGTGACTTGAAAGGTTAGCTATGAATAAGCATAATCAGATCTTTCTTTTTGTCCATATTTAATTCAAATGAGACAGCTCTGTGTTGACTTCTAATACGGAGGGCCACCCACCATGGTGGAGCTCCCAGCCAATGAAGCCGGCTGGTGAAAGCGTTCTTAAAAGGTGCTAATCAGCCCTGAGAGGCCTGCCCTCTACCCCCTTCAGCATTCTATAATTCAGATGTGCTGATAACCTGAAATTGAATGTGTCAGGATGCAGACATGTGAAGGGAAGAAGGAACTCTAGGCTAAAGGAGCTGGGAGGCAGGGAGACAATGCCAGGAGGAGGGGGTCTCAACCCTCCCTTCATCCCCCCTTCCCACCCCGCCACCCCCGGATATGTGTGTGCCTTTGAGTGTGTGTTATTGTTCAAGGCCAGGGACAAAATGGAAGGTTGCAAGTTCTGAAATATTTATGGGGAGGCTTTCAATTTTGTATATGTTAACTGAATCCACAGACATTTTGGCTGCTAAGGGGTGAATGGCAATTTGCGATTAATTTTTTTTTTTTTTTTAAGCCACGGCTATTTAAAAACCTTTCTCCCACTCTCTCATGTATGAGACAGACAGACACACACACCCACCCCAGTCTGGTGAGCACGTCTCCCAGGAAAGTTTAACAAAAGAGTCGCTATTGTCACTGTCCCAGCCGGCAGTACTGCAGCTGAGGGTCAGTTGCTATTTCTATTTTAAACCTTGATTTTTGCAAAGTTTGTCTTTTGACTGTTCTCATTCTAATCAGGCTTAGTTAGGGGATCCGCTCCAAGCTCCACACCAGGCTGTGAGGACAGAGAAAGATAAACTGGGGAGTGGGGATTAAGCAAAAAGTTCTGCTCTGTCAATAGGCGTGTGTGTGTGTGTGTGTGTGTGTGTGTGTGTGTGTGTGTGTGTGTGTGTGAGAGAGAGAGAGAGAGAGAGAGACAGAGAGAGACAGAGAGAGACAGAGAGAGACAGAGAGAGACAGAGAGAGAGAGACAGAAAGAGAGAGAGAGAGATTGATTCATTGGCCACTAATCATTAAACAATCATTGCTTTAATTTTGAAGAAAGTGCAGTTAATTAGAGCTGTGTTTTCTTTGTGGGGCTGCGTTCGACCCTGCGTGGGATTTGTAAGCTATGTCTTTGAGGGAGGGTCCCCATCTCTAGTCTTCCCAGGGCTCCCATTAATCTTCCCCCAGTAGCCAGGGACTGTCATGTCTGATAGTTCATGCTACCTCTCTGTCAGCCCCAACCAGTCAGCCCCAACATTTCCCTAATACTTGGGGTGCCACCCCACCTTCCTTCAGCTTTACTGCTGCCAGGATCTCAGGTCTCTTCCACTTTGCTTGTTGATGTCTTCATGGGCTCAGGTACCATTTTGTCCCTAAAGCCTTGCCCCCAGGCATACTTCCGGCCCCACCTCTGCAGGTGAGAAGGAGCCCATCTCTGCATTACAGCAGGTATTGCTCTGGCCTGCTTTGGAGACATCTGCAGTCTTCTTGTCTCTGCCATCAGGCTGTGAGCTCCTGGAGGCACAGTGTGCTGAGTGGGTGGGTGCTGGGTAGAGACAGGCAGACAGGCTGAGGGTCTTGAGAATGTCTGTCTCCAGGACATGATATCCCTAGCTAGGACCTGATCTGTTTAGAGGAAGGGGCAATGAGGAAAGAGACAACTTGAGGTTGGGTAAGATATAGGCCAGAATAAAGTTGTGGTTTCCCAACATACACCCACCTGGTCTCACCTTGTCACCTTGCACATAGTCCAGACTGGCTGGAGGGACACAGCTCTTCACTGCATTCGAAGGGGCACCTTTCTCATCGGAGCACCCAACCTTTCCTCCCAAGAGGCTGCTCTGCTAAAAGGGCAAGGAGTGAGTCCCAGACTGCAGCTCTTCATTTCCATCCTCATCACGGCCAGACTGATTGGCACCACCCGATGTGCCATCCAGAAGAACTAGAATGCATCCCTGTGGTTTGGACCCAGTGGTGGTATCCCCAAGGGAATGGTTGGCATGTGTTTAATTATTCACTGGTGTTCTAGCGTGTGTCACTCTGCTCCTTGATTGTCTTGTCTTTCCTTAAAAATATTTATTTGATTCTATGATCAAAGACTGCAAAAGAAAATAAGGCCAGATATTGCAATGAAAAATAAAATTATTTTTTAGAAGGTGGCGATGTCAAGATCATTTTTTATTAGCAAAGCTTGCAAGCTGAGGCCACGAATTATTTACGTAAACTTCATCTATCAAGTATAATACTCCCGACTTCGCCCCTAGTGAGAGATATTGGCTGGTATAACTTGGGCTCCAAATACCTTCCGTTTAAGGCAGGCAAGATTCATTTTAATTAAAATGAACTGATTTCTCTTGATCATATTTTAACACACACATACACACTCACACATATCTGTGTTCAGAATTGATCAAGAAAGAACTGCAGTTAAATAATCCACTTTTGTCTGACAACGGAATCCGTTATAGAGGTGCAAATATGCAGAAAGCTATTTGGAAATGCATCCTAGTAGTTGTCAGGTTTTATTATGCAGGAAGGTGTCATGTTTGTTACGAAGCTGAGTGCAGATGGCAGAGTGGAAGAAATGGATCACTAATTTTAACAATGATTAATGAACAGAGATAGAAAATGAATTACATTGGACTATCGGAGGCAAGAAATATTTTTGTGAAAATTTTGACTCATCTGCTCTGCTGTTCTCTGCAAATTATTTTCAGAAATTCTATATGTTGTCAACAGTTGACTGCATTTTCCATTACTGTCTATTTCTGTTCTTAAGTACTTTTGTGTTATTAGAGATACATAATTTCAAAATACCAATACATTCCTGATTACTTAGAGAAAATATATGTAACAGTACTACTGCTCCATAGACGCTAGCCATAAAAGTCCTGTTTTATAATAATCTTTCATTCTTCCTCATTTTATCACTACATTAGGAATGTTTGATAAAAAGAAAGGGAGGGGGTAGGGATGCTTCTAGCACATGCAGAATAAAGGAAAAATAAAAGCAAAGGTAGCAAAAAAAAAAAAAAAAAAAAAGCCACTATGTGGTTTAGTGGTTTGAGCTGCCATCAGCCCTGCCACTCTTTGTACCTCTGCCTGTTGTGGTGGGAGATAGGGACTGACCCACACTGTCTGGTACCAGTGAGAGGGTCCATGGCTCATCCTAGCCTCTCCTCTGGGGGTGGAGCTCCAAGTGCCCCCTGTCTCCTTGTCTTCCTTCCAACACAGGAAGTTATCTCGGTTCTTGATGTTGTCCCAGCACGTTTTGTCTCTCATAAACTCTAAGCTCTAGTCTTCTTCTCTGCTCCAATGGCTCTGGCACTGATAGTGAACACCGGTTCTTGGTGCTTTATGAATATCTTCTTATTCATCAGCCATATCAGCAATCATGGATGTGTGGTGGGGAGACAGAGATTTGCAGATGATTATGTATTATTTGGTAATGATCTTTACTCTTGGTGGTAGGCACATCTATGTGATTTCTCACGTGGAAAAACATGGGCAGTGATTGCTTCCTCCTGCTTCTTTTCTTCCCGCCTCTCCGTCCCCCCCTCCCGTCCCCCCCCCTGCTCCTTTATTGTGGGTAATGATATTTTTGTTGTTAAGTGTCGTCCAGTAGGTTCTGACTCACAGTTAGTGACCATTATAGGGTTTCCAAGGAGCGGCTGGTGGGTGTGAACCACTGACCTTGTGTTTAGCGGCCCAGTGCTTATTCTGCAATGCCATATATTAACCCTATTAAATAAGTTGGCTTTGAGGCATCTCATTTTTCTAAGGTTGCCTGCAACTGAGAGATGATCTACTGGTGTTTGGATCTTAGACTGTAATTGGTAGGCACTTCATTTTGTTCATCAGGAGCCACTTTTGTAGTAACTTGAGTAAATTTCATAGTTAGCACTTCGGGATGCTTACAATTTCAGGCCCACCCAATCACATGGTAGCGCAGCACCTGTGGTACGTGGTGTATTAACACCACCTCTGTGCCCAGCGCTGTTTGAGATTTGGCTTAGATATTAATTTGTATTAAAACCTTGCAGCATAGCCTGTTGTTGTTGTTGTTGTTGTTAAGTGCCGTCGAGTCGGTTCCGACCCATAGCGACCCTGTACAGGGTTTCCGAGGGTGTAAATCCTTACGGGAGTAGAAAGCCTCATCTTTCTCCCGCGGAGCGGCTGGTAGTTTCGAACCGCTGACCTTAAGGTTCGCAGCCCGATTCGTAACCACTACGCTACCACAGAGTTCTAATAACTCCATAGCATTTTCCCCAAGAGGATTCCCCTAAGAGTTAGGCAAGTTAGGAGGACTAGGTGTTCCTCGGCCGTCCCAGTAAATACTGGCTGCTCTGGGGTCTGGCTTTCAGGGATGGCTAAGCTGCCTCCTGAGAGCTGCACAAATTGACGATCTATAACTACTTCCTTCTCGTACAAATGAGCTTTCCAAGTTTCCAACTTGACTGTTTTATTTATGCTCTTGACCTGTAAAAACAAGCAGGCTGTTTAAAAAGCAAAAAGTACTTTCCATGATTAGAGTACTTAGAGTTGAAATAAATTGCAGGATGAAGAGGACATTCCTTGGCTTCATAGTAGAGAATGCTGCCGAGGTCTTGCTTCTCAGGGATGACCTGTGATTCTACGGGTCAAGGTTTCCCCATCTCACTGGCCTTGAGGTCCCCAAGAAAGCAGTCAGACGTCTTCTCTTTTTTCTCCAGTGGAATAGTTCTAGTGAACATTGAAGGCAGGTTTGCAAATGGTTCTAAGTCAAGTAGTTTGCATATAATTATGGTCCTGATGGGAAAATACTTTGGAAAAACAACTAGTGACACAATGCAAGTCCTGCTCAGGTTACATAGCATATGCTAAACACTGAGGATACACACACAGTCTTTAGTGAACAAGGTAGGGGAATGCTCATGGGAGCCAATTTAGAATGCGGCTTGGTAAGCGTGGCTTTTTGAGTCTCTTTCTTCTGGCAAGTGAGAAGAACAGTGGTTGTTTCTGGAATTTCAGTTAGCCTAGCTGCCTGCCTGGGTGGGCACCAGGTGCCAGGCACAGGGCTCTGGAGGTAGGTGTCGGGAGAGGGGAGAGTTGGGTTCTGTGACTTTGTGAGAGTCTCCATGTGTCCAGGTCTTCAGGGGGTGGGGGGTGGGCACAGTGGTCTGGCCTGGCCATCAACCAAAGCCACTGAAGGAATCGTTTCATGGTGTGGGGGCAGGGAAAATCATACAATTCATAGATAGAGAGATCAGGAGGAATACAAAATAAATTGTAGATGGTCCACTTAAGAGACAAATGACTCCTAAATATAGAACTGTGTCTATGATTCATGGTTTGGGTAGCTTTTGAGGCGGTGAAGTCAGGTAGACGATCTGTAGGAGTAATTTGAAGGTACTTGAGAGTCAGACATTTGGATCTGAACACTGGGACATGTGTTGCTGCTCAAGTGACATTCTTCCTTCACATATAAAAAATCTGAGGACATTGATGATGGTGTAAATCTGGTTTCTGGCATATGCTTATGAGAACACAGTTGATTCCCTGGCTCTGTTTGGACATACAAAGATGTCATAGTTATATGTCTCTTGCATGTCTTTCAAGTCACCATTAGTGGAATTGGCTGGCACCACACAGGGGAAGCCAGAGATGACCCTGATCCTACCTGTTTTCTGCCTTCCTTCTTTCCTTCCTTCTTTCCTTCCTTCTTTCTTTCCTTCCTTCCTTCCTTCCTTCCTTCCTTCCTTCCTTCCTTCCTTCCTTCCTTCCTTCCTTCCTTCCTTC